>NC_092049.1:23577939-23877939 GCF_003086295.3 Arachis hypogaea
TTAGATGCTTCTCATTTACTTATGTTATAACATATGTGACACATACTAAATGCCTATAGCGTTAAAACATATAGAATGCAAAATCATCAATAATCTTGATTTAATTTTCTTGTAGGTCATAAAGCAAGGTAAAATAAATAAGAGATGATGGTAATCAGTGGCTAAGAGAAGGGGGGTTGAATCTTAGCCCCTTTTAACTGAATATTAATTTCTGATTTTTCAAAGGAACTTCAGGAGATTTTTCTGCTTTTGTCTCATGCTGTGTTGAGAGACACTTTTGTTTTTTCTCGTGCCAAGTTGAGAGATATTTTTGTTTTCTTCTCTTGATTAATAGAAATAGAGAAAGGAGTAGAGAAGAAGAATTGACACCAGATATATCCTGGTTCAGCCAATAGGTGCAATGTGGCCTACATCCAGTCTCCATCACAATAATTATGGAATTTCACTATCTCTTTTTCAAGATTACAAACACCAATTCTCCCTAGGATCTACCCAATTCTATCTGAGACAAGTTCAGATTCTAACCCAACCCAACCTGAACTTGACTAGGATTCACCCTAGCTTTCAACAGCAAAGTGCTCACCCAACTTGCAAGGGAACAAGTCCAGATTCTAACCTAACCTGAACTTGACTAGACCTCAATCTAGCTTTTAACCGCAAAGTGCTAACCCAACTTGCAAGGGGATCTCCTCAGGATCATGACAATAAAACAGAAATACATACAAAGAATTTCGTCATAACTATGGCTTTTTCTTTAACTCTCTCCCTTTTTTCACTCATTGGTTTTTTCTTACAAAACCTCACATTTTGCCTTTTACCAATGAAACACAAACAGACTAAACTGAGAAAAAGAAATATCTAATGAAAGCCATGAAGGAGAAGAATAAATAGCTCAAAGAGCTACGGAAACCCAAACATGTGCTTTCACTCTTTGCCTCAATCCTTGGCCGTTCTCCCTTATTATAGAAGGGGAAGCTTCCAAGGTTGAAACCGGTTCAACCAACCTAGTAACTTCTTCTCCAACACAGACTAAGTCACGATTTGAACAAAAAGAAGAGAGAGGGAAAACCGAAACTACATGCATGTACTTCTCTCAACCTCTTTCATCCATTTTCTTCAATCTTGACCATTGATCTTGACTTTGGCCCCAAGAATTGATTCTGACCATTGATGACCTTCTGGCCTTGGACAGCTTCAAGCATTCCATTTTTGCTTCTATCTATTTGAGACTCAGAGGCTATCTTTTTTCTTTGATAAACAAAAATGGAAGTGAACTTTTGCAACTGAGATCTTTCTCTCTGACAGAGGCGGATTACTTCTATTTTTGACAAATAAAATCTTGAGTCCCTTCTTCAAATTATGCCTTCAATGGCAAAAATCTTGCTTTTGTTTTTTCAGATCTTCACCTTTGAAGAGAGATCTTCCGTAGCCCTTCTACTTTATAGCCTTTTTCTTCATAGGCTTCTAATAACTTCTTCTTGCTTCTATCTTCTTCTCTGACAAATGATATGACCGAATGCAAAGAGAGAGGAGAGAGAAGAGACAAAGCTTTCAAAGGAAGCATTCAAAGCACATTAAACTCAATTGAAATCTTACTTCCATTTTCCAAGACCAAAAGTAACGTATAAGGCTTTCAATGCAATTAAATCAAATTGAATTTTTACTTTCAGTTACCAAGACACGAAGTCACGTGTTAGGCTTTTGGTTACTTGAGGAATGTAGTAAATTGAGTTGAGATTTGGATTCCATGTGACCGAAGCATGCATGAAGTCCTTGGGCCAATTTTTAGTTTCATTGCCTTTTAGCCACTTGAAGTAATTCTTATTGGGCTAAACTGGGCTTTCATCACTTGGCTCAATTTTGGATTTCAGCCACTTGAATTAATTAATTTTTACACAAGGCTGAATGTTCCAATAGGAAACTAATTTCTTTCCTGCATTTAAAAAAAAACATCAAACAAACTATTGGAAGAAATTTAAACAATTAATAATATTTTAATAATTTTTTAATTTATATTTTAATAATATTTGCTCATCATTTCAGTTTTCCAAACTCAACAATCTCCCCCTTGATGGAAAACATTATTAAAACTGAATCGAAAAAATTAGGGTAGAAAACTTCCCTTTGAAGATTTGCAAATTTCTCCCCCTTTCTTTTGTTCAATGTGCTTCCCCTTAATGTGTGCCTGATTCAACAAGATATTCAAGAAAGCAAAGAACTGTATACAAGCTCCAAAGGATTCCTAAAGGATAGAGCATGAAACAATCAATGGATTAAAACAGAGTGCTAAAAATAGATTAAATTAGAGCATGAAACAGAGCACTAATCAATGGAATAAAACAGTTTCAATTTAGCACCTTTTCTCCCTTTTTCATTTTTCTCCCTCTTTTGTCATCAAGGAGGGACACATCATATGTCAAAGTTTGCAAGGCTCTTATCAATTTACAAAAATCATCGGCCAGCCTTGAAACATGCATGAATCAAAGCTAAACTAAATATTAATTAAAAGCTATTTATTTAAGCAGATGCTAAGCTATAAACAATATTCACAATTGGATCAAACTGCAGATTTTTAAACACAAATTCAAATACTAAACAGCAGCTTCAAACATCATCATCATAGATAAAAAATAAAGACAAACAACAACCTCTCAATTCATTTTTCTTTCTCCCTCTTTTATCATTAAGGAGGGACACCTGCATGGAAAAATAGTTCACCATATATGCAAAAAAAAAATGTAGAGTAGGTAAAAGTGTAAAGATTAATTTACAGTAACCTAATAGATTTCAACAACTAAAATCCAGAGATAGAACAAATACTAATAATAAGCCAATGCTTTAGAAACAGTTTTTTTCAGCAGCAATATTGTGAGCAGCCTTAATCAAAAGCTCAGTTACCAAAACCAAATAAAAGCAATATTCACAATCAGAGCAATATGCATGATCAGAGCTGCATGAAATAATAGTGTAAAAAAAATTGTAGCCAGTCTCAAGCATCATAAGTTCAACTGTTTCACTGAAACTATTTCAATTTATTTTCATACAATGCTTACTCCCCTTGTTGTTATTAAGAATAGTAAAACTGCATACAAAAATAGTTCAATATGCAATCCAGAAGTGCAAAACAGGTATGAGTGTTAGTGTCAACAGAAGTTGTAAAATGTATCATAAAAAAAATAGATTATAAGAAAATAGATGCATGAAATTGGGCTAGACATCAGATCCCTCATCTTCGATTGTAAGAGGATCTCTGTTCCGAGGGTTACCTGAAACTGTAGGTCGATCTCGGATGAGATCTTCTGTGCTGATCGGCGCTGACGTGTTCGACTTGTAAGTGGTGGCCGGAGCTATCGCGTCCGATTTGTTGGACTGGTGGTGATGCTGATCCTTTGTTACCGGAGGATGGTGGTACCTGCAAGGGACTCCGATGCTTAAGTTAGCAAAGGTATTAAGCAGGTTTTTAGTAGAATCAGAGTATAAGTTATACCTGGGTGCTCCAATATATTTATAATGTTTTTAGAGTGATCTTTCTGGAGATAAGATAGTTATCTTATCTTATCTTTGAGTGAAGTCATCTTATCTTTAAGGGAACCGCCCTTATCTTTCTACGCTGTTCTCGCCTTATTCGTGAAATTGTTCTTTCAATTTCAGGATTGAATATTAGCAAGCGCGGATCAGGAAGTGAACGTGTCATTCGACGGAAGAAACATGCAGCTCATAGTAGCAAAATTAAATAAAATGCAAATAAATAAATTCTAATTAATAAAATTAGCACTCTATTGCAACTCCCCGGCAACGGCGCCAAAAATTGATGGGAAGCAGAAGATGGTGAATTAAAAATTTATTAAAATGGTTATGTTACAAGTATAGTTCTTAACTCACCGAAAATCTGCCTATCAATTTAGAAATATGTCATAGAGAGTTTAAATTAAAATTACTGGGAGTTTTAAGTCCCAGGTCGTCTCCCAACGAGTTGCAGAAAAGTGTGCTGTTTTATTAATCAGATGTTCCAAGAAGTTGAGCTAAGTAAATTGGAATTTAAATTGAGGAATTTTAAATAATATAAATAAAAGCCTTGACTGGGAATTGATTGGTTAGAATCTCTATCATTGATGGAGTGATTTTTAAGATTGATTTATAATTAACGGTTACTCTGTTTGGTTATCCTTTACTAGGTAAGGGAAAGTCAAACAAGTTGGAATGCCAGATCTGTTCACAAGTTGCAACCCACTTAGTTCAAAGGGATTGGCGTTGGTGACAGGATAGCAATCCAACATTTAACCCAACTACAAATTCTTTCCTTCAATCCTTCCAACTCAAGAGTTCCTTTTAATCAACTCCCCATCAAGTAAGGAAACTACTCACGCATTGTAAATAAAGAATCCATAGCACATGAAAGGGAATTAAAAGAAGACATGATTATTGGAATTGAAATTGAATTAAAAAGAAATAATCCTTGCATTAATTAATCATAAAAGTATCTGAATGACAAAATTGAACATAACAAAGAACATGGAAGAATAAAACCAAGTTAAGAGAACAAACTAGAATGATGAAGTCTTGATGAGGAAATAACTCTTCTCAATGTTCCAATGCTAAGGCCAATTGAAAATTGAAATCCTAAAAACTAGAGAGAAAAACCTAAGAGAGTGAAATTAGATCTAAAAACTACTGAATGAATCTGTTTTGTTTCTGCATGTTCTCTGACTCTAGTCTGCTGTTCCGGGCCGAAAACTGGGCCAAAATGGGGTCCAAAATCGCCCCCAACGAATTCTACAGATTATGCAGATCGCACATGTCACGCGATCGCGTCATCCATGCGGACGCGTCGCTTGCGCTTTTTCCTCTCCACGCGTTCGCGTCGTCCACGCTACCGCGTCGCTTGCGCTTTCCAATCCACGCGACCGCGTGAGCCATGCAGCCGTGTCGCTGCGATTTGCTCTCCTTCGCGCGGTCGCGTGAGCCATGCGACCGCGTCACTTCTCGCTGGTTATCTCCTCAAATTCTTGTGTTCCTTCCATTTTTGCTAGCTTCCTTTCCAATCTCCAACTCATTCATGCCCTATAAAGTCTGAAACACTTAACACACAGATCACGGCATCGAATGGAATAAAGGAGAATTAAAAATAAATAATTAAAGTCTCTAGAAAGCAGTTTTCAAACATGTAATAAATTTAGGAAGGAAATCTAAATGCATGCTAATTTAATGAATAAGTGGGTAAGGATCATGATAAAACCACACAATTAAACACAATATAAACCATAAAATAGTGGTTTATCAACCTCCCCACACTTAAACATTAGCATGTCCTCATGCTTAATTGAAGGAGATAAGAAAATAAGTATGAACATGTAGAAATTCATGAAATGCAATGCAAACCTATATACATATAAATAAATGCAACTATATGATTCTTGTCCACTTGATCAAAAGTAAATAAGCTCTTCAAAACAGTTACAAATCAAATTCCACTAATTCTATCACTATACAATAAAACCGATAAAGGTGCAAGAAGATAGCTTATGAAAGCAGGAAACATGAAAATTCAAGCATTGAACCCTCACTGATAATGTATGTACGCTCTAATCTCTAGTGTATAGGGTAATCACTCTATTCTTCTCTAGTCATGTTTTCTAACTTTTGTTTTTCTCCTAACCAATCAACAACAGTTAATATACCAATGCAAACATCATGAGGTCTTTTCAGGGTTGTAATGGGACCAAGGTGCAGGTAAGGGTATACATATGGCTAAGTGAGCTTTATAAATTGAATCTTTAATTAACATAAGCTCTAACATAACTTGTATACACTTAATGTAATCTTTAAAGTTCATACCTAGCTACCCAGAGTTCTCTTTTTCAATCCATACTCATGTATCAACTTATATTTTGGTTTTATCATATGTGCACTGATCTTTGAATTCTGAAATTAACATTGGGGTAATTTTGTCCCCTTATTTATTTGTTTATCATTTTTTTTAATTGAAATGAAATAAATAAAGCTTATCAACGCACATAGATTTTTTATTCTTATAGTTTCACATGAATAGGTATCCAAATTCCCTTTAAATTTTCATGACACATCCCCTTAACAACTTTTGTTCCCACAATTTCCCATACTTAACTAGCACACACAATTCTATCTTAAGCTAACCAAAGATTCAATTTGGGATATACAATTATTTTTCGGCTTAAGGTTAGTAATGTGGTAAAATATCGAACAAATGGGAATTAAAGGCTCAAAGTGGTTAATAAAGGTAATTGAAAAGGGTAGGCTTAATTTAGATGAGTGAGTTTAAACAAATAATGGCCTCAATCATGTGCAAGCATGCAAATATAATAACTATTGGACATATAAGATAAAACAAAATATAGATTACAATCATAGAGAAGTAAACACACAAGAATGAAATAATTATGGTTAAATAATGTAACCATTCATAAAGGCTCAAATCTTCCACAGGTTGTGTGTTCTTTAACTCAAATATCATGTTCCAAATACAACTCAAGCAAATTTATCATAAGAATTTTTGAAAAATTAGTGAAATTTTGTTCCAAAGATAGATTTTAAAAGAAACTTATTGTCTTTTCAATCAAGTAGAACATGCATGCAACTATCCTAACCTATACAATTTATTCTATTCTATAAAGGAAAGAAAAATCTAACTAAAATATCCTAATTATTGGTGCCAGAGAAGAGAATTTACCTCCGGAAGTCAGGTACTGACCGACCTCCCCACACTTAAGGCTTTGCACCGTTCTCGGTGCCATTTGTCAGAAACAGGGGTGGGCTGGTAGCAGTATCTCCATCATCGGGACCGTCATGGATCACTGTGCTAGTAAAGGAAGTGGAGTCCGGGGTGTCTGAGTCTCTGAAGCGTCCCTTGAGTAGCTCCTTGAGGTGTTTGAATCAGCGCTCGTTACGGCGCTCTCTCATCTTTGCTTTCTGTCTTGCCGATCCAACCGTTCGATTATCTGCTAGAGCAATTTCTCAGTTGTAGATGCTTGTGGTGTTGAAGAAGGATTATCTTCAACTGGAGCAGTAGGAAGGCTTGTAGTGGCTGCAGAGAGTCTGAGGTATTTCCCGTTAGGGACATATTGATCATTCCGTGGAAGCATGGCTTTGGTGTCCCCAGCTCTATAGGAGATTCCGGCTGCTGAGACAAGATCTGAGACCAAGGCGGGGAAAGGTAAGTTGCCCGTAATTTGTACGTGTTCCATAGCATTCCGGATATGTCTTGATAGATTCAGAGGTTGGTCTGTAAGGATGCACCATAGTAGAACAGCCATGTCTGCAGTGAAAGAGGACTCATGAGTGCTCAGAAAGACGTAATGGGACATGATCTGTGCCCATACGCGAGCCTCCAAGGTAAGTGCTGAAGCCAAGATTCCCTTAGGGCGGGTACGGTGGTATCCATAAATCCAACGGCTGCCAGGTAATGCGATGACTCCGAGAACGGAGTCCCAGTCGAATTGGTATCTCTGGCGCTGAAGGGCGGCTTCTTGAAAAGCGTCAATTCCTGCTGGAATATGGGGAAGACTCAGAGCTTTCAGAATGGCCTCTTCTGTGATGGGGACTTGCTTCTGCCGGACATAAACAGACTGCAGGGTTGGTGGTGCGTAGAAATTGTGATTACACTTTAATTATGTAAAATTCATCGCTCTTTCTTTCCCTGGTAATGGCGCCAAAAACATGATGCCAATACCATGGTTCACAACTTTGCACAACTAACCAGCAAGTGCACTGGGTCGTCCAAGTAATACCTTACGTGAGTAAGGGTCGAATCCCACGGAGATTGTTGGTATGAAGCAAGCTATGGTCACCTTGTAAATCTCAGTCAGGCGGATATAAAATAATAATGGAGTTTTCGAAAGTAATTAATAAAATAGGGATAGAAATACTTATGTAAATCACTGGTGAGAATTTCAGATAAGCGAATAGAGATGCTTTCGTTCCTCTGAACCTCTGCTTTCCTGCTATTTTCATCCAATCAGTCTTACTCCTTTCCATGGCTGGCTTTATGTAATGCATCACCATTTTCAATGGCTACTTTCGGTCTTCTCTCGGGAAAATGATCCAAATGTCCTGTCACGGCACGGCTAATCATCTGGAGGCATCACCCTTGTCAATGGTTTACATCCTATCCTCTCAGTGAAAATGGTCAACGCACTCTGTCACAGCACGGCTATTCATCTGTCGGTTCTTGATCATGCTGGAATAGGATTTACTATCCTTTTGCGTCTGTCACTACGCCCGGCAATCGCGAGTTTGAAGCTCGTCACAATCATTCAATCATTGAATCCTACTCGGAATACCATAGACAAGGTTTAGACTTTCCGGATTCTCTTGAATGCCGCCATCATTCTAGCTTACACCACAAAGATTCTGATTAAGAGATCTAAGAGATACTCATTCAGTCGAAGGTAGAACGGAAGTGGTTGTCAGGCACGCGTTCATAGGGAGTGATGATGATTGTCACGTTCATCACATTCAGATTGAAGAGCGAATGAATATCTTAGAAGCAAAATAAGATGAATTGAATAGAAAATAGTAGTACTTTGCATTAATCTTTGAGGAACAGTAGAGCTCCACACCTTAATCTATGGAGTGTAGAAACTCTACCGTTAAAAATACATAAGTGAAAGGTCCAGGCATGGCCGAATGGCCAGCCCCCTTGATCTAAGAACCAGGCATCCAAAGATGATCAAAGGATCAAAAGATAATCCAAAGATGTCTAATACAATAGTAAAAGGTCCTATTTATAATAAACTAGTCACTAGGGTTTACAGAAATAAGTAATTGATGCTTAAATCCACTTCCGGGGCCCACTTGGTGTGTGCTTGGGCTGAGCTTGAGTGCTGCACGTGTAGAGATCCTTCTTGGAGTTGAACGCCAGTATTTGTGCCAGTTTGGGCGTTCAACTCTGGTTTTGGATCCTTTTCTGGCGCTGGACGCCAGAATTGGGCAGAGAGCTGGCGTTGAATGCCTGTTTGCATCATCTATTCTTGGCCAAAGTATGGACTATTATATATTGCTGGAAAGCTCTGGATGTCTACTTTCCAACGCAATTGGAAGCGCGCCATTTCGAGTTTTGTAGCTCCAGAAAATCCACTTTGAGTACAGGGAGGTCAGAATCCAACAGCATCAGCAGTCCTTCTTCAACCTCTGAATCTGATTTTTGCTCAAGTCCCTCAATTTCAGCCAGAAAATACCTGAAATCACAGAAAAACACACAAACTCATAGTAAAGTCCAAAAATGTGAATTTAACATAAAAACTAATGAAAACATCCCTAAAAGTAACTAGATCCTACTAAAAACATACTAAAAACAATGTCAAAAAGCGTATAAATTATCCGCTCATCACAACACCAAACTTAAATTGTTGCTTGTCCCCAAGCAACTGAAAATCAAATAGGATAAAAAGAAGAGAATATACTATAAATTCCAAGCTATCAATGAAACATAGCTTCAATCAGATGAGCGGGACTTGTAGCTTTTTTCCTCTTGAATAGTTTTGGCATCTCACTTTATCCATTGAAGTTCAGAATAATTGGCATCTATAGGAACTCAGAGTTCAGATAGTATTATTGATTCTCCTAGTTCAGTATGATGATTCTTGAACACAGCTATTTTGTGAGTCTTGGCCGTGGCCCTAAGCACTTTGTTTTCTAGTATTACCACCGGATACATAAATGCCACAGACACATAATTGGGTGAACCTTTTCAGATTGTGACTCAGCTTTGCTAAAGTCCCCAATTAGAGGTGTCCAGGGTTCTTAAGCACACTCTTTTTTTTTGCTTTGGACCTTGACTTTAACCGCTCAGTCTCAAGTTTTCACTTGACACCTACACGCCACAAGCACATGGTTAGGGACAGCTTGGTTTAGCCGCTTAGACCAGGATTTTATTCTTTTAGGCCCTCCTATCCACTGATGCTCAAAGCCTTGGGATCCTTTTTAATTGCCCTTGCCTTTTGGTTTTAAGGGTTATTGGCTTTTTGCTCTTGCCTCTTGGTTTTAAGAGCTTTTGGCTTTTTCTGCTTGCTTTTTCTCTTTTTTTTTTCGCCTTTTTTTTTCTGCAAGCTTTGTTCTTTGTTGCTTTTTCTTGCTTCAAGAATCATTTTTATGATTTTTCAGATTATCAAATAACATGTCTCCTAGTCATCATTCTTTCAAGAGCCAACATATTTAACATTCTTAAACAACAACTTCAAAAGACATATGCACTGTTCAAGCATACATTCAGAAAACAAGAAGCATTGTCACCACATCAATATAATTAAACTAAGTTCAAGGATAAATTCGAAACTCATGTACTTCTTGTTCTTTTGAATTAAAAAATTTTTCATTTAAGAGAGGTGATGGATTCATAGGACATTCATAACTTTAAGACAAAGTTACTAACTACTAATGATCATGCAATGAAGACACAAACATAGATAAGCACTTAACATAGAAAACGAAAAATAGAAGAAATAAGAACAAGGAATGAATCCACCTTAGTGATGGTGGTGTTTCCTTCTTGAGGAACCAATGATGTCCTTGAGCTCTTCTATGTCTCTTCCTTGTCTTTGTTGCTCCTCCCTCATTGCTTTTTGATCTTCTCTTATTTCATGAAGCATGATGGAGTACTCTTGATGTTCCACCCTTAATTGTCCCATGTTGGCACTTAATTCTCCTAGGGAGGTGTTGATTTGCTCCCAATAGTTTTGTGGAGGAAATTGCATTTGAGGCATCTCGGGGATCTCATGGTGATGAGCTTCTTGCGCCTCTTGAGCTCCATGAATGGGCTCTCTTGCTTGCTCCATCTTTTTCTTAGTGATGGGCTTCTCTTCCTTAATAGGAATGTCTCCTTCTATGAAAGCTCCAGCTGAGTAACATAGATGGCAAATAAGATGAGGAAAAGCTAGCCTTGCCATGGGGGATGACTTTTCGGCTATTTCGTAGAGTTCATTAGAGATGACTTCATGAACTTCTATTTCCTCTCCAATCATGATGCTATGAATCATGATGGCCCGATCCACAGTAACTTCAGATCGGTTGCTAGTGGGGATGATGGAGCATTGGATGAATTCCAACCATCCTCTAGCCACAGGCTTGAGGTCCAATCTTCTTAGTTGAACCGGCTTGCCTTTGGAGTCAATCTTCCATTGAGCTCCTTCCACACATATGTCCATAAGGACTTGGTCCAACCTTTGATTAAAGTTGACCCTTCTAGTGTAGGGGCGCTCATCTCCTTGCATCATAGGCAAGTTAAACGCTAACCTCACATTTTTCGGACTAAAATCTAAGTATTTCCCCCGAACCATTGTAACATAGTTCTTTGGATCCGGGTTCTTACTTTGATCATGGTTCTTGGTGATCCATGCATTGGCATAGAACTCTTGAACCATTAGGATGCCGACTTGTTGGATGGGATTTGTTAGAACTTCCCAACCTCTTCTTTGAATTTCATGTCGGATCTCCGGATACTCATTTCTTTTGAGTTTGAAAGGGACCTCGGGGATCACCTTCTTCTTGGCCACAACATCATAGAAGTGGTCTTGATGGGCTTTAGAGATGAATCTTTCCATCTCCCATGACTCGAAGGTGGAAGCTTTTGTCTTCCCTTTCCCCTTTCTAGAGGATTCTCCGGTCTTAGGTGCCATCAATGGTAATGGAAAAACAAAAAAGCTTATGCTTTTACCACACCAAACTTAGAATATTGCTCGTCCTCGAGCAATAAAAGAAAGAATAGAAGGAGAAGAAGAAGATATGGAGGAAAGGGGGAAGGTGTTGTATTTCGGCCAAGAAGGGTATAGGGGGGTTGTGTTGTGTGAATTTGAAGAAGAATGGAGGGCTTTATATAGGGAAGGGAGGGGGGAAAGGTTTCGGCCATATGGGTGGGTTTGGGTGGGAAATTGGTTTTGAATTTTGAAGGTAGGTGGGGTTTATGAGGTAGGTTTATGAGGAAGAGTGGATGGATGTGAGTGGAGAAGAGGTGATGGGGAAGAGAGATTGAGGTGATTGGTGAAGAGTTTTGGGGAAGAGTGTTTATGGGATTGTGTGAAAGAGGGGTGAGAAGAAGTGAGTGGAGGCAGGTGGGGATCCTATGGGGTCCACAGATCCTGAGGTGTTCAAGGATTTACACCCTTGCACCAAATTAGGCATGTAAAATGCCTTTGCACACAACTCTGGGCGTTCAGCGCCAGGTTGGTGCCCATTTTGGGCGTTCAACGCCTATTTGTTGCCATTTCTGGGCGTTCAGCGCCCAGATGCTGCCCATTTTGGGCGTTCAGCGCCAGAACCATGCTCTGTTCTGGCGTTGAACGCCAGGCAGATGCTCCTCCAGGGTGTGATTTTTCTTCTGCTATTTTTGATTCCGTTTTTAATTTTTTTTGTTTATTTTTTGACTCCACATGATCATGAACCTATAAAGACATATAACTAAGAAAAATATAGTTAGATAAATAAAAATTAGGTTGCCTCCCAACAAGCGCTTCTTTAATGTCAATAGCTTGACAGTGGGCTCTCTTGGAGCCTCACAGATGTTTAGAGCATTGTTGAGACTCCCCAACACCAAACTTAGAGTTTGGATATGGGAGTTCAACACCAAACTTAGAGTTTAACTGTGGGGGCTCTGTTTGACTTTGCTTTGAGAGAAGCTTTTTTTGCTTCCTCTCCATGGATGCAGAGAGAGATCCTTGAGTTGTAAACACAAGGTTGTCCTCATTTAATTGAAGGATCAATTCTCCTCTGTCCACATCAATCACAGCTCTTGCTGTGGCCAGGAAAGGTCTTCCTAGGATGATGGATTCATCCTCTTCCTTTCCAGTATCCAAGACTATGAAATCAGCAGGGATGTAAAGGCCTTCAACCTTTACTAACACGTCCTCTACTTGTCCATAAGCCTGTTTTCTTGAATTGTCTGCCATCTCTAATAAGATTTTAGCAGCTTGCACCCCATAGATTCCCAGTTTCTCTATTACAGAGAGGGGCATGAGGTTTATCCCTGAACCAAGGTCACACAGAGCCTTAAAGATCATGGTGCCTATGGTACAAGGTATTATGAACTTTCCAGGATCCTGTCTCTTCTGAGGCAATGTCAGTTGATCCAGATCACTTAGTTCATTGATGAACAAGGGAGGTTCAACTTCCCAAGTATCAATGCCAAATAATTTGGCATTTAGCTTCATGATTGCACCAAGAAACTTGGCAGTTTGCTCTTCAGTAACATCCTCATTCTCTTCAGAAGAAGAATACTCATCAGAGCTCATGAATGGCATAAGGAGGTTTAATGGGATCTCTATGGTCTCTAGATGAGCCTCAGAGTCCTTTGGTTCCTCAGAGGGAAGCTCCTTATTGATCACTGGACGTCCCAGGAGGTCTTCCTCCTTGGGATTCACGTCCTCCTCTCCCTCATTGAGTTCGACCATTTTGGTTATGTCAATGGCCTTGCACTCTCCTTTTGGATTTTCTTCTGTATTGCTTGGGAGAGTGCTAGGAGGGATTTCAGTGATCCTTTTACTCAGCTGGCCCACTTGTGCTTCCAAGTTTCTAATAGAAGACCTTTTTTCATTCATGAAACTCACAGTGGCCTTAGATAGATCAGAGACTAAGTTTGCTAAGCTAGATGGGTTCTGCTCAGAATTCTCTGTCTGTTGCTGAGTGGATGATGGAAAAGGCTTGCTATTGCTAAACCTGTTTCTTCCACCATTATTAAAGCCTTGTTGAGGCTTTTGATCCTTCCATGAGAAATTTGGATGATTTCTCCATGATGAGTTATAGGTGTTTCCATAAGGTTCACCTAAGTAATTCACCTCTACTATTGCAGGGTTCTCAGGATCATAAGCTTCTTCTTCAGAAGATGCCTCTTGAGTACTGTTGGATGCAGCTTGCATTCCATTTAGACTCTGAGAAATCATATTGACTTACTGAGTCAATATTTTGTTCTGAGCCAATATGGCATTCAGAGTATCAATCTCAAGAACTCCCTTCTTCATAGGCGTCCCATTATTCACAGGATTCCTTTCAGAAGTGTACATGAACTGGTTATTTGCAACCATGTCAATGAGTTATTGAGCTTCTGCAGGCGTTTTCTTCAGGTGAATGGATCCACCTGCAGAGGTATCCAATGACATCTTAGATAACTCAGACAGACCATCATAGAATATATCCAGGATGGTCCATTCTGAAAGCATGTCAGAAGGACACTTTTTGGTCAGTCCTTTGTATCTCTCCCAAGCTTCATAGAGGGATTCACCTTCTTTCTGTCTGAAGGTTTGAACATCCACTCTAAGCTTGCTTAGCTTTTGAGGAGGAAAGAACTTGGCTAGGAAAGCCTTGACCAGCTTATCCCAAGAGTTCAGGCTATCCTTAGGTTGAGAGTCCAACCATACTCTAGCTCTGTCTCTTACAGCAAAAGGGAAAAGTATGAGCCTGTAGACTTCAGAATCTACTCTATTAGTCTTAGCAGTATCACATATCTGCAAGAATTCAGTTAAGAACTGAAAAGGATCTTCAGATGGAAGTCCATGAAACTTGCAGTTCTGCTGCATCAGAGAAACTAATTGAGGTTTCAGCTCAAAGTTGTTTGCTCCAATGGCAGGAATGGAGATGCTTCTTCCATGTAAATTGGAATTTGGTGCAGTAAAGTCACCAAGCATTCTCCTTGCATTGTTGTTGGGTTCGGCTGCCATCTCCTTTACTTGTTCGAAATTTTCAATCAAGTTGTCTCTGGATTGTTGTAATTTAGCTTCTCTTAATTTCCTCTTCAGAGTCCTTTCAGGTTCTGGATCAGCTTCAACAAGAATGCCTTTTTCTCTGTCCCTGCTCATAAGAAAGAGGAGAGAAAAAGAAAAGAAGAGGAATCCTCTATGTCACAGTAAAGAGGTTCCTTATTGTTAGTAGAAGAAGAGAAGAAGAGAAAAATCTGAACTCAGAAAGAGAGAGAGAGGGTTCGGATTTTTGGTGGGTGAGGGAGAGATGTTGGTAGATGAATAAATAAATAGAATAAGATGAGAGAGGGGAAATTTCGAAGATAATTTTTGAAAAAGAGTTAGTGATTTTTGAAAATAGTTTTTGAAAAAGGTTAGTAGTTTTTTTTCGAAAATTCAAAATAAAAATAAAATAATTAGTTAATTAAAAAGAAATTTTTGAAAAAGGGGGAAGATATTTTCGAAAATAGAGAGAGAGAGAGAGAGAGAGAGAGAGAGTTAGTTAGGTGGTTTTGAAAAAGGTAAGAAACAAACAAAAAGTTAGTTAGTTAGTTGAAACAAAAATCAATTTGGAAAATATAAGGAGTTGGGAAGTTAGAGAAGATATTTTGAAATCAAATTTTTGAAAAAAAGATAAGATAAGAAGATATTTTTGAAAAGATATGATAGAAATTAGTTTTTGAAAAAGATTTGAATTTTTAAAATCACAATTAATGACTTGATTCACAAGAAATCACAAGATATGATTCTAGAACTTAAAGTTTGAATCTTTCTTAACAAGCAAGTAACAAAATTGAAATTTTTGAATCAAAACATTAATTGTTATTGTTATTTTCAAAAATATGATGTAAAATTAAGAAAAATATTTTTGAAAAATATTTTTTAGAATTTTCGAAAATAACTAAAAAAATGAGAAAGATTTGATTTTTGAAAAAGATTTTGAAAAAGATAAGATTCTCAAATTGATAATTTGATTTGACTCATGAAAACAACTAGATTTTAAAAATTTTTGAAAAAGTCAAATCTAATTTTCGAATTTGATGAGAGAGAAAAAGGGAAAGATATTTTTTTGATTTTTGAATTTTTTATGATGAGAGAGAAAAACAAGAAAAATGATGCAATGCATGAAAGTTATGGATCAAAACAATGAATGCATGCAAGAATGCTATGAATGTCAAGATGAACACCAAGAACACTATGAAGATCATGATGAACATCAGGAACACAATTTTGAAAAATTTTTAATGCAAAGAAAACATGCAAGACACCAAACTTAGAATTCTTTAATGCTTAGACACTAAGAATTCAAGAATGCATATGAAAAACAAGAAAAGACACAAAACATGCAAATGCAAAGATCAAACAAGAAGACTTACCGAGAACAACTTGAAGATCATGAAGAACACTATGAATGCATGATTTTTTTTCGAAAAATGCAAGATGCACATGCAATTGACACCAAACTTATAACATGACACATGACTCAAACAAGAAACACAAAAAATATTTTTGATTTTCTAATTTTTTGGATTTTTATTTTATATTTTTCGAAAATTATTTAGAAAAGAGAAAAATAAGGATTCAAAATTTTTAATATGAATTCCAGGAATCTTATGCTCTAAAGCTCCAATCAAAGGGTCAGGCATGGCTTAATAGCCAGCCAAGCTTTAGTATGTAACTCAGACATGACATGTCTAACATGCCCTACAGTCGTATTAGACATGGCTTTACAGCCAGCCATACTTCATGAAACACTAGAATTCATTCTTTAAAAATTCTGAAGAAAATTACATTTTTGAAAACACAAAATTTTTTTTTTCGAAAACAAAGGAGAAATTTTTGAAAGATTTTTGAAAAATTTTTGAAAACAAAACAAAAAGAAAATTACCTAATCTGAGCAACAAGATGAACCGTCAGTTGTCCAAACTCGAACAATCCCCGGCAACGGCGCCAAAAACTTGGTGCGCAGAAATTGTGATTACACTTTAATTATGTAAAATTCATCGCTCTTTCTTTCCCTGGTAATGGCGCCAAAAACATGATGCCAATACCATGGTTCACAACTTCGCACAACTAACCAGCAAGTGCACTGGGTCGTCCAAGTAATACCTTACGTGAGTAAGGGTCGAATCCCACGGAGATTGTTGGTATGAAGCAAGCTATGGTCACCTTGTAAATCTCAGTCAGGCAGATATAAAATAATAATGGAGTTTTTGAAAGTAATTAATAAAATAGGGATAAAAATACTTATGTAAATCACTGGTGAGAATTTCAGATAAGCGAATAGAGATGCTTTCTTTCCTCTGAACCTCTGCTTTCCTGCTATTTTCATCCAATCAGTCTTACTCCTTTCCATGGCTGGCTTTATGTAATGCATCACCATTGTCAATGGCTACTTTCGGTCTTCTCTCGGGAAAATGATCCAAATGCCCTGTCACGGCACGACTAATCGTCTGGAGGCATCACCCTTGTCAATGGTTTACATCCTATCCTCTCAGTGAAAATGGTCAACGCACCCTGTCACGGCACGGCTATTCATCTGTCGGTTCTTGATCATGCTGGAATAGGATTTACTATCCTTTTGCGTCTGTCACTACGCTCGGCAATCGCGAGTTTGAAGCTCGTCACAATCATTCAATCATTGAATCCTACTCGGAATACCACAGACAAGGTTTAGACTTTCCGGATTCTCTTGAATGCCGCCATCATTCTAGCTTACACCACGAAGATTCTGATTAAGAGATCTAAGAGATACTCATTCAGTCGAAGGTAGAACGGAAGTGGTTGTCAGGCACGCGTTCATAGGGAGTGATGATGATTGTCACGTTCATCACATTCAGGTTGAAGATCGAATGAATATCTTAGAAGCGAAATAAGATGAATTGAATAGAAAGCAGTAGTACTTTGCATTAATCTTTGAGGAACAGCAGAGCTCTACACCTTAATCTATGGAGTGTAGAAACTCTACCGTTAAAAATACATAAGTGAAAGGTCCAAGCATGGCCGAATGGCCAGCCCCCCTGATCTAAGAACCAGGCGTTCAAAGATGATCAAAGGATCAAAAGATAATCCAAAGATGTCTAATACAATAGTAAAAGGTCCTATTTATAATAAACTAGTCACTAGGGTTTACAGAAATAAGTAATTGATGCTTAAATCCACTTCTGGGGCCCACTTGGTGTGTGCTTGGGCTGAGCTTGAGTGCTGCACGTGTAGAGGTCCTTCTTGGAGTTGAACGCCAGTATTTGTGCCAGTTTGGGCGTTCAACTCTGGTTTTGGATCCTTTTCTGGCGCTGGACGCTAGAATTGGGCAGAGAGCTGGCGTTGAACGCCAGTTTGCATCGTCTATTCTTAGCCAAAGTATGGACTATTATATATTGCTGGAAAGCCCTGGATGTCTACTTTCCAACGCAATTGGAAGCGCGCCATTTCAAGTTCTGTAGCTCCAGAAAATTCACTTTGAGTGCAGGGAGGTCAGAATCCAACAGCATCAGCAGTCCTTCTTCAACCTCTGAATCTGATTTTTGCTCAAGTCCCTCAATTTCAGCCAGAAAATACCTGAAATCACAGAAAAACACACAAACTCATAGTAAAGTCCAGAAATGTGAATTTAACATAAAAACTAATGAAAACATCCCTAAAAGTAACTAGATCCTACTAAAAACATACTAAAAACAATGTCAAAAAGCGTATAAATTATCCGCTCATCACAGCATGTAGAAGTTGGAGTAGAACTCAACTACCCAAGAAAGATTGACCTGCCTTGGCTATTTTCATAGGAAACCCCATTGTCTTCGTTCAATTTGCGGCTCAACAAAGGTAGCAATATTGGACGGGAGGATAAGAAGGTATTCATTGTTGTAGTTCCTTTCTGCTAGGATAGGGAACATCTGCTCACAATAGCGATTGGAAAATCGCGCAACGTCCTTTGTTGGAAAGGCTTTCTCCTTTTCGTCAACCTTTATTATCCTCTTGACTCGTTTTGTTGAGGGCTTGACTTCGGTTGAAGAAGGCTCTGCCACTAATGCTCTTTTAGTTCCTCTTCTTGCTGGTGGTCTGGAAGTTGCTTTTTCCTTTCTTTTCTTGGTGGCCATCCTGAAAGAAGGGAAGAGAAAGAGAATTAAATTTAAAGAGAGATACAGCAAGGAAGGAAACGGAAAAGAGGGTGAATGATGCACAGTAAAATGTAGATGACATTAACACATGCTCTCGAGTACATATGAAAAGCCATCAATGGGAAATAGCTAGTGCATAAAAAGACAAGTGAATGCAAGGTGTTTATTGGCATGCTGGCAAAGGGCATGAGTAGCATAGACTAAGCATTACTTTATAACAAACCATCACGTTTGTATTGACAATTGAATTCAATTAATAAAATAATAAGGGAAGGTTGTGAAAAGCAAGCATTGAATAGTATAGTAACATAAAGAAGTGCATAATGCCACATGGGCTTTTTCACAAACACATAGCATGCATGGTGAATAGGGTATAGAAAATATGAAGATGAACATGCAAGCAATTCCTTAAATGGGAGAAAAATAATTGTCAAATAATATGCAATAATCCACAAGCATATAATGAGGGATGATGACTCAAAAGGTTTCTAACACCATGTAAAGAAAAGAAAGAAAGAAGAAGAAAAATAAAAATTTGAAAAGAAAAAGAAAAGAAAAAGAAAATAATAATATATATACATAATGTAATAAGAATGATAGAAAAGAGAAGAAGGAAGAAGAAGGTAAAACCTTGTTAATGGAGGAGAGAGAGAGAGAGAAAGGTGAGATAGAAAGGAGAAGGGAGAAAGAAGAAAGAAGGAGGGAAAAGAGAAATTAGGATTTGGAGGAAAGAAAGATAAGATAATTTGGCAACTGAGGTTGAGCTGTGCGACGCATGCGACGCGGCCGCGGAAGGCACGCGTTCGCGTGGTTGCGCTCCAGGTAAGGTGACGCAATCGCGTCGGTCACGCAGTCGCGTGACCTATGTTGCGCTGCTGGCGCGAGTGCAGCCTCGCTCCAGCACAACTCTCTGTTCAATTTATTTTAATAGCCAAAATTGGGTGACGCGATCGCGTGGGTCACGCGATCGCATGAGTGTGCGTTATAAAATGGGTGACGCGGCCGCGTCAGCGACGCGGTCGCATGACAAGGATTGTGCTTCCAGCACCAATCCAGCATCACTCTCGCACAGAATGCGACTGTGCACCCTTTTACGTCGAAAACTCAGGGCACGCGGGCGCGTGGGGCACGCGGTCGCGTGGGGTAATTTGTGCCATTGGCACGACTCCAGCGCTGCTCCTGCGTAACTTTCTGTTCATTTTTATTTTTCTTTACTCCCCCTGCCACGCGGACGCGTCGCTGGTGCGATCGCGTCGCACAGCGAAATTTTTTTTTTTTAAGGAAAGATAAAGACATGTAATTGAAAGAGCACGAAAGCACTAATAAAGAGAAGAGTTATTAAAGAAGAAAAACTAAAAGTGAAGAAAAGAACGATCATACCGCGGTGGGTTGTCTCCCACCAAGCACTTTGCTTTTACATCCGTAAGTTGGACGCTCCAATAGCTCAATCTGCTGCGATGTAGGGGCCTTCCTAGCGGAAGATCTCAAGCTCCTTATTTTTCTGCACCTTCTCACCATGGTATAGCTTCAGGCGTTGTCCATTAACCTTAATAAGTTCAGAGCTTGAAGGATGGCTTAGGTGATAAGCTCCATATGGTTCAGCCTTCTCTATTCTGTATGGACCTTCCCATTTTAATCTCAACTTACCGGGCATGAGCCTCAGTCGAGATTTGTAAAGGAGAACAAAATCTCCAAGTTGGAACTCTCTCTTCTTGATGTTTTGATCATGCACAGCTTTCATCTTTTCCTTGTATATTCTGGAGTTCTCATAAGCTTCCAGGCGAAGGTTCTCCAGTTCCTGCAGTTGCAACTTTCTTTCAGCTCCAGCATTCTCAATTCCCATGTTGCACTCCTTAACTGCCCAGAAGGCTCTGTGTTCTATTTCAACTGGGAGATGACAAGCTTTTCCATAAACCAAGCGGAAGGGACTCATCCCAATAGGTGTCTTGTATGCTGTTCTGTATGCCCACAGTGCATCTTGTAGCCTGGTGCTCCAGTCTTTTCTATGAGGCTTTACTATCTTTTGCAAGATACGCTTAATTTTTCTGTTCGACACCTCAGCTTGCCCATTAGTTTGGGGATGGTAAGCTATTGCAACTTTATGGATTATCCCATGCTTCTTCATCAATCCTGTTAGTCTCTTGTTACAAAAATGGGTGCCTTGATCGCTCACGATTGCTCGTGGTGACCCAAAGCGACATATAATATGGTTTCTCATAAAGGAAACAACAGTGTTAGCATCATCAGTGTGGGTAGGAATTGCTTCCACCCATTTGGAAACATAATCCACAGCTAACAATATATAAAAATATCCACTAGAATTTAGAAATGGACCCATGAAGTCAATGCCCCAAACATAAAAAATTTCACAGAAAAGCATATATTGTTGAGGCATCTCATCCCTCTTGGATATGTTACCAAATTTCTGGCATGGGTGACAAGATTTACAAAACTCAGCAGCATCTCTAAAAAGAGTAGGCCACCAGAATCCGCAGTCTAAGATCTTTCTAGCTGTTCGTTGAGGGCCAAAATGTCCTCCACTCTCAGATGAGTGACAGGCCTCTAAAATGGACTGGAATTCTGATTGAGGCACACAACGTCTAATTATCTGGTCAGCGCCACATCTCCATAAATATGGGTCGTCCCATATATAATATTTAGACTCACTTTTCAGCTTGTCTCTTTGATGTTTAGAAAAATGTGGAGGAAATGTGCGGCTAACTAAATAATTAGCAACAGGTGCATACCAAGGGACTACCTCAGATACTGATTGCAGGTTGTCAAAAGGAAAATTATCATCTATAGGAGTAGAATCATCCTTAATATGTTCAAGGCGACTCAAGTGGTCTGCTACTAAATTTTGATTACCACTCCTATCCTTTATTTCTAAATCAAATTCTTGTAACAGCAATATCCAACGTATAAGTCTTGGTTTGGATTCCTTTTTAGCTAATAGATACTTTAGAGCTGCATGGTCCGAATACACTACTACTCTAGTACCAAGTAAATAAGCTCAGAATTTATCCAGAGCAAAAACAATAGCAAGTAGCTCTTTCTCAGTAGTAGTATAATTGGACTGGGCAGTGTCTAAAGTCTTAGACGCATAGGCAATAACAAAAGGATCCTTACCTTCACGCTGAGCCAGCGCTGCTCCTACTGCATGGTTGGAAGCATCGCACATGATTTCAAACGGCTAGCTCCAGTCTGGTCCTCTCACAATTGGGGCCTGAGTTAGAGCGGTTTTCAGCTTATCAAACGCTTGTTTGCAATCCTCACTGAACTCGAACTCAATGTCCTTCTGCAGTAATCTGGATAAGGGAAGTGCTACCTTACTAAAGTCCTTAATAAATCTCCTGTAGAAACTTGCATGGCCAAGGAACGAACGGACTTCCATCACAGAAGAGGGGTAAGGTAAACTAGAAATAACATTCACCTTTGCTGGGTCTACAGAAATGCCATTATTAGATACCACATGTCCTAATACAATCCCTTGCTTTACCATAAAGTGGCATTTTTCGAAATTCAATACAAGGTTTGTATTAACACATCTATCTAATACTCTAGATAATCCATCTAAGCAAAGGTTAAAAGAATCACCATAAACGCTAAAATCGTCCATAAAAACTTTCATACAGTCCTCAATAAGATCAGAGAAAAGACTCATCATGCACCTTTGGAAGGTGGCTGGTGCATTGCACAAGCCAAAGGGCATTTTCTTATAAGCATAAGTCCCAAAAGGACATGTGAAAGTAGTCTTTTCCTGATCCTCAGGAGCTATATGAATCTGGAAATAACCTGTGTAACCATCTAAAAAGCAATAATGTGATTTACCTGACAGGCGATCCAGCATTTGATCAATGAATGGAAGTGGGCAGTGATCCTTACGGGTAGCTTGGTTGAGACGCCTGTAATCAATGCAGACTCTCCAAGCATTCTGAACTCTAGTTGCTATGAGCTCTCCATGCTCATTCTTCACGGTAGTGACTCCGGACTTCTTGGGCACCACTTGTACTGGGCTTACCCATTCACTGTCTGAAATGGGATATATGATACCTGCTTCCAATAGTCTGGTCACTTCCTTTTTGACAACTTCCAAGATGGTGGGATTCAATCTTCTTTGTGGTTGATGGACAGGTCTTGCTCCCTCTTCTAAAAATATTCTGTGCTCGCATACTTGAGGGTTAATTCCCACTATGTCTGCCAAACTCCACCCAATTGCCTTCTTATGCTTCCTCAGTACATCAAGTAACTGCTCTTCTTGTTGAGGAGTCAGTTCCCTTGCAATAATAACCGGAAGCTTCTGCTCATCCTCAAGATAAGCATATTTGAGATGTGGAGGGAGAGGTTTCAATTCTAACTTTTGATCATGGGCAGGCTCTGGATTATCTGGGGCTTGTGAAAATGGCGAAGTGCCCTCATTGTCAGTTAAGAGGGTCCCCACACTTGGACCTTGTCCAGCGTGCCTCTCTTCAAACTCTTCCTTTTGAACTTCAGCTACACTTTCGTCTATGACATCACACTGGAAGATAGAACGATCTTCTGGGGGTTGTCAATGACTCCATTCAGATTGAAGATTACTATGCGGCCATCTATTTCAAAGAGTATGTTCCTGAAAAAGCATCCAATTTGAATTTTGATGTCTTCAGGAATGGTCTTCCAAGTAGGATTGATGATGGCTTATCTGAGTCATTATGGGGCATCTCCAAGATATAAAAATCGGTGGGAAATGTGAGCCCTTTAATGTTCACCAAAACATCTTCAGCAACTCCAGCCACTGTAATAATGCTTTTATCTGCTAACACAAAACGAGCTGCCGACCTTTTTAAGGGAGGGAGCCTCAAAACATCATATATGGACAAAGGCATTATACTGACACATGCTCCTAAATCACACATGCAATCATAAATTACTACACCACCAATAGTACAACTAACTATGCAAGGACCTGGATCACTACATTTTTCAGATAATCCTCCCATTAAAGCAGATATAGAACTACCTAAAGGAATAGTTTCTAATTCATTAATTTTGTCTTTATGGATACATAAGTCTTTTAGAAACTTTGCATATTTAGGTACCTGCTGAATAACATCAAAAAGGGGAACAGTTACCTCAACCTTTTTGAATATTTCTACCATTTTAGGATCAGGTTTCAGCTGCTTCCTGGGCTTCCTTGCAAGTTGTGGAAATGGAATGGGAGTAGTGTTTTCTGTGGTGCCTGCGCCTTTTTGTGCTTCTTCCTGTGGTTGAGCTATCTCTTCTTCAGCTATGTCCTGTATATCCTCTTCCTCTTCAACATCTTCGATTTCTACCACCCCTTCAGCTGAGGCATATTCTGGTGAGCTTGGTTTCTCCTGATTCCTCTCCTGCAGTGTGGTTTCGGACCTTAGGGTGATGGCATTAATGCCTCCCTTTGGATTGGGTAACGGTTGAGAGGGGATTCCAGTGGTGCTTGAAGGTTGGTTGCTGGAATTTTGCGTTGAACCAAGCTGTGTCATAAAAGCTTGCAGAGTAGAGGTGAGACCATTCAGACTGGTGTTAATAGTGTTCACGATGGTACTTTTCATGGCCAGTTGTCTTTTCTCAAAAGCTTGTAATAAATCTTCATTAGAAGATACCGAAGAATGAGTAAATTGAGAGGTTTGCTGCTGATTGTTCGGTGGTCCTTGGTTTTGCCTCAGGTGAGGTGCTCGGTAAGGTTGATTTTGCTGCCTGTTGTTGTTATTATTCCACCTCTAATTTTCCTGATTATCTCTTCCCCCCTGTTATTGTTGTCCCTCCAATTCTGGTTTGAATTATCCTGCCATCCATGGTTATTATTTCCACTTTGATTGTACCCTTGGTTGGGGCGGTCATAAAAGTTGTGAGTGGATGCCACCATGTTGTCTTCTTGTTGGAGCTGCGGGCATTCATCAGTGTAATGGCTATAATCAGCACAAATTCCGCAAATTCTTTGTGGGACTAGTTGTTGGTTTTACTGCGGTTGAGTTTGCTGAGCTTGTTGATTCAACTGCATTTGCTTCAGCAGGTTGGTCATCTCACAGATGCTTTGAGTTAGAGCAGCAGTCTCTCTGCCAGAAGATACTTCTGCAATGGCTTTTGAACGGCCTTGCTTCTGTCTGTGGTTCCGAGTAGATTCAGCTAAATCACTGATCAATTGCCAAGCTTCATCAGTGGTCTTGCACTTCTTCATAGACCCATTGCTGGCACTTTCCAATGTGGTCTTATCTTGGGGCCTCATACCTTGTGTGATATAGCTGAGTAGCACGATCTTGTCAATCATGTGGTGGGGGCATACTTCCAGAAGATTATTGAAGCGCTCCCAGTATTCAAAGAGAGTCTCATTGTCATCCTGAACAATTGTAGAGATATCCTTCCTCAGTTTATCAGTAACTTTAGATGGAAAGAATTTCTCTAGAAACTCCTTTCTGAGTGTATCCCAGTTGGATACATTTGCTATAGGTTGAGTGTAGTACCACTCTCTTGCTTTTCCCTCAAGGGAGAACGGAAAAGCTTTCAGCAGAATTGAAGTTTCATCAGTGCCATCACGCCTGACAGTAGAACAGGCTGCCTGGAAATCTCTCAAGTGCTTGATAGGCTCTTGAGCAGGTAGGCCATGAAACTTGGGCATCAAATTTAACAGTGCGGTCTTTATTTCAAAATCTGTAGCTATCGCTGGATGATGCACTTGAAACGGTTGCATTGTAAAATCAGGAGCTCCTTCCTCCTGAATGGTAACTCTTCTAGCTGCCATGTTTTCTGCACGTAAAACAACCGAATAAGTAGAACGGGGGCTGGTTTCTTCCTCAGATTCACTTTCAGATCCGCCCTCAGAGCGGGCTAACCTACGCTATTCTCGCCTTATTCGTGAAATTGTTCTTTCAATTTCAGGATCGAATATTAGCAAGCGCGGATCAGGAAGTGAACGTGTCATTTGACGGAAGAAACATGCAGCTCATAGTAGCAAAATTAAATAAAATGCAAATAAATAAATTCTAATTAATAAAATTAGCACTCTCTTGCAACTCCCCGGCAACGGCACCAAAAATTGATGGGAAGCAGAAGCTGGTGAATTAAAAATTTATTAAAATGGTTACTTTGCAAGTATAGTTCTTAACTCACCAAAAATCTGCCTATCAATTTAGAAATATGTCACAGAGAGTTTAAATTAAAATTACTGGGAGTTTTAAGTCCCAGGTCATTGATGAGCGGATAATTTATACGCTTTTTGACATTGTTTTTAGTATGTTTTTAGTAGGATCTAGTTACTTTTGGGGATGTTTTCATTAGTTTTTATGTTAAATTCACATTTCTGGACTTTACTATAAGTTTGTGTGTTTTTCTATGATTTTAGGTATTTTCTGGCTGAAATTGAGGGACTTGAGCAGAAATCAGATTCAGAGGTTGAAGAAGGACTGCTGATGCTGTTGGATTCTGACCTCCCTGCACTCAAAATGGATTTTCTAGAGCTACAGAACTTAAAATGGCGCGCTTCCAATTGAGTTGGAAAGTAGACATCCAGGGCTTTTCAGAAATATATAATAGTCCATACTTTGGCCAAGAATAGACGACGTAAACTGGCGTTCAACGCCAGCTTTCTACCCAACTCTGGCGTCCAGCGCCAGAAAAGGAGCCAAAACCAGAGTTGAACTCCCAAACTGGCACAAAAGCTGGCGTTCAACTCCAAGAAAGACCTCTACACGTGCAACACTCAAGCTCAGCCCAAACACACACCAAGTGGGCCCCGGAAGTGGATTTATGCATCAATTACTTACTCATGTAAACCCTAGTAGCTAGTTTATTATAAATAGGACCTTTTACTAGTCTTTTTGACATCCTGGATCCTGGATTGTATTCTGATCCTGTGATCACGTTTTAGGGGGCTGGCCATCTCGGCCATGCCTGGACCTTCACTTATGTATTTTCATACGGTAGAGTTTCTACACTCCATAGATTAAGGTGTGGAGCTTTGCTGTTCCTCAAAGATTAATGCAAAGTACTACTGTTTTCTATTCAATTAATCTTATTTCACTTCTAAGATATCCATTCGCACCCAAGAACGTGATGAAGGTAATGATTATGTGTGACGCTCATCACCATTCTCCCCTATGAACACGTGCCTGACAAACACTTCTGTTCTACATGCAATAAGCTAGAATGAATATCTCTTAGATCTCCTAATCAGAATCTTCGTGGCGTAAGCTAGAATGATGGTGGCATTCAAGAGAATCCGGAAAGTCTAAACCTTGTCTGTGGTATTCCGAGTAGGATTCAATGAATGAATGACTGTGACGAGCTCCAAACTCGCGATTGCAGGGCGTTAGTGACAGACGCAAAAGGATAGTAAATCCTATTCCAGCATGATCGAGAACCGACAGATGAATAGCCGTGCCGTGACAGGGTGCGTTGACCATTTTCACTGAGAGGATAAGATGAAGCCATTGACAAGGGTGATGCCTCCAGACGATTAGCCATGCCGTGACAGGGCATTGGATCATTTTCCCGAGAGATGACTGAAAGTAGCCGTTGACAATGGTGATGTATCACATAAAGCCAGCCATGGAAAGGAGTAAGACTGACTGGATAAAGATAGCAGGAAAGCAGAGGTTCAGAGGAACGAAAGCATCTCCATTCGCTTATCTGAAATTCTCACCAATGAATTACATAAGTATTTCTATCCCTATTCTATTAATTATTATTCGAAAACACCATTATCAATTTATATCTGCCTAACTGAGATTTGCAAGGTGACCATAGCTTGCTTCATACCAACAATCTCCGTGGGATTCGACCCTTACTCACGTAAGGTATTACTTGGACGACCCAGTGCACTTGCTGGTTAGTTACACGGAGTTGTGAACCATGGTACTGGCACCACGTTTTTGGAGCCATTTCCAGGGAAAGAAAGAGCAATGAATTTTACATAATTAAAGTGTAATCACGATTCCGCGTACCAGTCGTCTCCCAACGAGTTGCAGAAAAGTGTGCTGTTTTATTAATCAGATGTTCCAAGAAGTTGAGCTAAGTAAATTGGAATTTAAATTGAGGAATTTTAAATAATATAAATAAAAGCCTTGACTGGGAATTGATTGGTTAGAATCTCTATCATTGATGGAGTGATTTTTAAGATTGATTTATAATTAACGGTTACTCTGTTTGGTTATCCTTTACTAGGTAAGGGAAAGTCAAACAAGTTGGAATGCCAGATCTGTTCACAAGTTGCAACCCACTTAGTTCAAAGGGATTGGCGTTGGTGACAGGATAGCAATCCAACATTTAACCCAACTACAAATTCTTTCCTTCAATCCTTCCAACTCAAGAGTTCCTTTTAATCAACTCCCCATCAAGTAAGGAAACTACTCACGCATTGTAAATAAAGAATCCATAGCACATGAAAGGGAATTAAAAGAAGACATGATTATTGGAATTGAAATTGAATTAAAAAGAAATAATCCTTGCATTAATTAATCATAAAAGTATCTGAATGACAAAATCTTTTTCAAAATTCTTAGTTATTTTCGAAAATTCCAAAAATATTTTTCAAAAATCTTTTTTCTTATTTTTATATTAAATTTTCGAAAATAACAATAACAATTAATGTTTTGATTCAAAAATTTCAAGTTTGTTACTTGCTTGTTAAGAAAGATTCAAACTTTAAGTTCTAGAATCATATCTTGTGATTTCTTATGAATCAAGCCATTAATTGTGATTTTAAAAATCAAATCTTTTTTTCAAAAACTAATCTCTATCATATCTTTTCAAAAATATCTTCTCATCTTATCTTTTTCAAAAATCTAATTTCAAAATATCTTTTCTAACTTCCTAACTTCTTATCTTTCCAAAATTTGTTTCAACTAACTAACTAACTTTTTGTTTGTTTCTCAACTTTTTCAAAACTACCTAACTAACTCTCTCTCTCTAATTTTCGAAAATATCTTCCCTCTTTTTCAAAAATTTCTTTTTAATTAACTAATTATTCTTATTTTTATTTTTGATTTTAAAAATTTTTGAAAAATACTAACATTTTTCAAAAACCATTTTCGAAAATCACTAACTCTTTTTCAAAAATATTTTTCGAAAATTCTCCCTCTCCCATCTTATTCTATTTATTTATTCATTTACTAACATCTCACATCTCAACCCTCCTCACAGTTGTGTTTCTTCCATTACATTACATTCTTTATCTCCCCCTCTTTTCTTCCACTCACAAAGGGATCCCTATACTGTGGTATAAAGGATCTCTATTATTATTATTATTATTATTATTTTTCTGTGCCCTCTTCTTTGTCATATGAGCAGGAGCAAGGATAAGAATATTCTTGTGGAAGCAGATCCAGAACCTGAAAGGACTCTGAAAAGGAAACTAAGAGAAGCTAAAATACAACAATCCAGAGATAACCTTTCAGAAATTTTTGAACAGGAAGAGGAGATGGCAGCCGAAAATAATAATAATGTAAGGAAGATGCTTGGTGACTTTACTGCACCTAATTCCAATTTACATGGAAGAAGCATCTCCATTCCTGCCA
This sequence comes from Arachis hypogaea, assembly GCF_003086295.3. Classification (NCBI taxonomy): domain Eukaryota; kingdom Viridiplantae; phylum Streptophyta; class Magnoliopsida; order Fabales; family Fabaceae; genus Arachis; species Arachis hypogaea. The sequence goes on from NC_092049.1 coordinate 23,607,277, forward strand.
TTGGAGCAAACAACTTTGATCTGAAACCTCAATTAGTTTCTCTGATGCAGCAGAACTGTAAGTTTCATGGACTTCCATCTGATGATCCTTTTCAGTTCTTAACTGAATTCTTGCAAATATGTGATACTGTTAAGACTAATGGAGTAGATCCTGAAGTCTACAGGCTCATGCTTTTCCCCTTTGCTGTAAGAGACAGAGCTAGATTATGGTTGGATTCTCAACCCAAAGACAGCCTGAACTCTTGGGATAAGCTGGTCACGGCTTTCTTAGCCAAGTACTTTCCTCCTCAAAAGCTGAGCAAGCTTAGAGCTGATGTTCAAACCTTTAGATAGAAAGAAGGTGAATCCCTCTATGAAGCTTGGGAAAGATACAAACAGTTGACCAAAAAGTGTCCTTCTGACATGCTTTCAGAATGGACCATCCTGGATATATTCTATGATGGTTTATCTGAGCTATCAAAGATGTCACTGGACACTTCTGCAGGTGGATCCATTCACCTAAAGAAAATGCCTGCAGAAGCTCAAGAACTCATTGACATGGTTGCTAATAACCAGTTCATGTACACTTCTGAAAGGAATCCTGTGAGCAATGGGACGCCTATAAAGAAGGGAGTTCTTGAAGTTGATACTCTGAATGCCATATTGGCTCAGAATAAAATATTGACTCAGCAAGTCAATATGATCTCTCAGAGTCTGCATGGAATGCAAGCTGCATCCAACAGTACTCAAGAGGCTTCTTATGCAGAAGAAGCTTATGATCCTGAAAACCCTGCAATAGCAGAGGTAAATTACTTAGGTGAACCTTATGGAAACACCTATAACTCATCATGGAGAAATCATCCAAATTTCTTATGGAAGGATCAAAAGCCTCAACAAGGCTTTAATAATGGTGGAAGAAACAGGTTTAACAATAATAAACCTTTTCCATCATCCACTCAGCAACAGACAAAGAACTCTGAACAAAATACTTCTAATTTAGCAAACTTAGTCTCTGATCTATCTAAGGCCACTGTAAGTTTCATGAATGAAACAAGGTCTTCCATTAGAAATCTGGAAGCACAAGTGGGCCAGCTGAGTAAAAGGATCACTGAAATCCCTCCTAGTACTCTCCCAAGCAATACAGAAGAGAATCTAAAGGGAGAGTGCAAGGCCATTGACATAAGCATCATGGCCGAACCTATGAGGAGAGGAGAGGACGTGATTCCCAAAGAGGAAAACCTCCTGGGACGTCCATTGATCAATAAGGAGCTTCCCTCTGAGGAACCAAAGGACTCTGAGGCTCATCTAGAGACCATAGAGATTCCATTAAGCCTCCTTATGCCCTTCATGAGCTCTGATGCGTATTCCTCTTCTAAAGAGAATGAGGATGTTATTGAAGAGAAAACTGCCAAGTTTCTTCGTGCAATCATGAAGCTAAATGCCAAATTATTTGGCATTGATACTTGGGAAGTTGAACCTCCCTTGTTCATCAATGAACTAAGTGATCTGGATCAACTGACATTGCCTCAGAAGAGACAGGATCCTGGAAAGTTCATAATACCCTGTACCATAGGCACCATGATCTTTAAGGCTCTATGTGACCTTGGTTCAGGAATAAACCTCATGCCCCTCTCTGTAATAGAGAAACTGGGAATCTATGGGGTGCAAGCTGCCAAAATCTCATTAGAGATGGCAGACAGTTCAAGAAAATAGGCTTATGGACAAGTAGAGGACGTGCTAGTAAAGGTTGAAGGCCTTTACATCCCTGCTGATTTCATAGTCCTGGATACTGGAAAGGAAGAGGATGAATCCATCATCCTAGGAAGACCTTTCCTGGTCACAACAAGAGCTGTGATTGATGTTGACAGAGGTGAAATAGTCCTTCAATGGAATGAGGACTCCCTTGTGTTTAAAACTCAAGGATCTCCCTCTGCAACCATGGAGAGGAAGCGAAAAAAGCTTCTCTCAAAGCAGAGTCAACCCAAGCCCCCACAGTCAAACTCTAAGTTTGGTGTTGGGAGGCCACAACCAAACTCTAAGTTTGGTGTTGAACTTCCATATCCAAACTCTAAGTTTGGTGTTGGAGAGTTTCAACAATGCTCTGAACATCTGTGAGGCTCCATGAGAGCCCACTGTCAAGCTATTGACATTAAAGAAGTGCTTGTTGGGAGGCAACCCAATGTTTATTTATCTAATTTTGTTTTTGTTTTTCATGTTTTATTAGGTTCATGATCATGTGGAGTCACAAAATAAATATAAAAATTGAAAACGGAATCAAAAACAGCAGAAGAAAAATCACACCCTGAAGGAGCATCTGTCTGGCATTCAGCGCCAGAACAGAGCATGGTTCTGGCGCTGAACGCCCAAAATGGGCAGCTTCTGGGCGCTGAACGCCAGAACAGGCATGGTTCTGGCGTTCAATGCCAGAAATGGCACACAAATGGGCGTTGAACGCCCAAAATGGCCACCAACCTGGCGCTGAACGCCCAGAGTTGTGTGCAAAGGCATTTTTACATGCCTAATGGGTGCAGGGATGTAAATCCTTGAACACCTCAGGATCTGTGGACCCCACAGGATCCCCACTACCTCCACTCACTTCTTTTCACCACTTTCTTTCACACAATCCCATAAACACTCTTCCCCAAAAAACTCTTCACCAATCACCTCAAACTCTCTTCCCCATCACCTCGTCACTACTCACATCCATCCACTCTTCCCCATAAACCTACCTCATAAACTCCACCTACCTTCAAAATTCAAAACCAATTTCCCACCCAAACCCACCCCTATGGCCGAAACCTTCCCCCCTCCCTTCCCTATATAAAGCCTTCCATTCTTCATCAAATTCACACAACACACCCCTCTACACCCTTCTTGGCCGAAAACACCTCCCACTCTCCCTCTCCTCCATTTCTTCTTCTTCTTCATATATTCTTTCTTTTATTGCTCGAGGGCGAGCAACACTCTAAGTTTGGTGTGGTAAAAGCATAAGCTTTTTGTTTTTCCATTACCATTGATGGCACCTAAGACCGGAGAATCCTCTAGAAAGGGGAAAGGGAAGACAAAAGCTTCCACATCCGAGTCATGGGAGATGGAAAGGTTCATCTCCAAAGCCCATCAAGACCACTTCTATGATGTTGTGGCCAAGAAGAAGGTGATCCCTGAGGTCCCTTTCAAACTCAAAAGAAATGAGTATCCGGAGATCCGACATGAAATTCAAAGAAGAGGTTGGGAAGTTCTAACAAATCCCATCCAACAAGTCGGCATCCTAATGGTTCAAGAGTTCTATGCCAATGCATGGATCATCAAGAACCATGATCAAAGTAAGAACCCGGATCCAAAGAACTATGTTACAATGGTTCGGGGGAAATACTTAGATTTTAGTCCGGAAAATGTGAGGTTGGCGTTCAACTTGCCAAACATGGAAGAGAACGCACGCCCCTACACAAGGAGAGTCAACTTTGATCAAAGGTTGGACCAAGTCCTTATGGACATATGTGTAGAAGGAGCTCAATGGAAGGTTGACTCCAAAGGCAAGTCGGTTCAACTAAGAAGATTGGACCTCAAGCCTGTAGCTAGAGGATGGTTGGAGTTCATTCAATGCTCAATCATTCCCACTAGCAACCGGTCTGAAGTTACTATAGACCGGGCCATCATGATCCATAGCATCATGATTGGAGAAGAGGTGGAAGTTCATGAGATTATACCTCAAGAACTCTACAAGGTGGCTGACAAGTCCTCCACTATGGCAAGGTTAGCCTTTCCTCACCTCATTTGCCACCTATGCAATTCGGCTGGGATTGACATAGAGGGAGATATCCTCATTAAAGAGGACAAGCCCATCACTAAGAAAAAGATGGAGCAAGCAAGAGAGCCCAATCATGGAGCTCAAGAGGCGCAAGAAGCTCATTTCCATGAGATCCCGGAGATGCCTCAAATGCACTTTCCTCCACAAAATTATTGGGAGCAAATCAACACCTCCCTAGGAGAATTGAGTTCCAATATGGGACAACTAAGGGTGGAACATCAAGAGCACTCCATCATGCTTCATGAAATAAGAGAAGATCAAAAAGCAATGAGGGAGGAGCAACAAAGACAAGGAAGAGACATAGAAGAGCTCAAGGACATCATTGGTTCCTCAAGAAGGAAACGCCACCATCACTAAGGTGGATTCATTCCTTGTTCTTGCTTTCTCTGTTTTTCGTTTTCTATGTTATGTGCTTATCTATGTTTGTGTCTTCATTACATGACCATTAGTAGTTAGTAACTTTGTCTTCAAGTTATGAATGTCCTATGAATCCATCACCTCTCTTAAATGAAAAATGTTTTAATTCAAAAGAACAAGAAGTACATGAGTTTCAAATTTATCCTTGAACTTTGCTTAATTATATTGATGTGGTGACAATGCTTCTTGTTTTCTGAATGAATGCTTGAACAGTGCATATGTCTTTTGAAGTTGTTGTTTAAGAATGTTAAATATGTTGGCTCTTGAAAGAATGATGACTAGGAGACATGTTATTTGATAATCTGAAAAATCATAAAAATGATTCTTGAAGCAAGAAAAAGCAGCAAAGAACAAAGCTTGCAGAAAAAAAAGAAAAAAATAGGCAAAAAAAAATAGAAAAAAAAAGAAAAAGCAAGCAAAAAAAGCCAAAAGCTCTTAAAACCAAGAGGCAAGAGAAAAAAGCCAATAACCCTTAAAAACAAAAGGCAAGGGCAATAAAAAGGATCCCAGACTTTGAGCATCAGTGGATAGGAGGGCCTAAAGGAATAAAATCTTGGTCTAAGCGGCTAAACCAAGCTGTCCCTAACCATGTGCTTGTGGCGTGTAGGTGTCAAGTGAAAACTTGAGACTGAGCGGTTAAAGTCAAGGTCCAAAGCAAAAAAAAAAGAGTGTGCTTAAGAACCCTGGACACCTCTAATTGGGGACTTTAGCAAAGCTGAGTCACAATCTGAAAAGGTTCACCCAATTATGTGTCTGTGGCATTTATGTATCCGGTGGTAATACTGGAAAACAAAGTGCTTAGGGCCACGGCCAAGACTCATGAAGAAGCCGTGTTCAAGAATCATCATACTGAACTAGGAGAATCAATAACACTATCTGAACTCTGAGTTCCTATAGATGCCAATCATTCTGAACCTCAATGGATAAAGTGAGATGCCAAAACTATTCAAGAGGCAAAAAGCTATAAGTCCCGCTCATTTGATTGGAGCTATGTTTCATTGATAGTTTGGAATTTATAGTATATTCTCTTCTTTTTATCCTATTTGATTTTCAGTTGCTTGGGGACAAGCAACAATTTAAGTTTGGTGTTGTGATGAGCGGATAATTTATACGCTTTTTGACATTGTTTTTAGTATATTTTTAGTAGGATCTAGTTACTTTTGGGGATGTTTTCATTAGTTTTTATGTTAAATCCACATTTCTGGACTTTACTATGAGTTTGTGTATTTTTTTGTGATTTCAGGTATTTTCTGGCTGAAATTGAGGGACTTGAGCAGAAATCAGATTCAGAGGTTGAAGAAGGACTGCTGATGCTGTTGGATTCTGACCTCCCTGCACTCAAAATGGATTTTCTGCAGCTACAGAACTCAAAATAGCGCGCTTCGAATTGCGTTAGAAAGTAGACATCCAGGGCTTTCCAGCAATGTATAATAGTCCATATTTTGGCCAAGAATAGACGATGTAAACTGGCGTTCAACGCCAGCTTTCTACCCAACTCTGGCATCCAGCGCCAGAAAAGGAGCCAAAACCAGAGTTGAACGCCCAAACTGGCACAAAAGCTGGCATTCAACTCCAAGAAAGACCTCTACACGTGCAACACTCAAGCTCAAACACACACCAAGTGGGCCCCGGAAGTGGATTTATGCATCAATTACTTACTCATGTAAACCCTAGTAGCTAGTTTATTATAAATAGGACCTTTTACTAGTCTTTTTGACATCCTGGATCCTGGATTGTATTCTGATCCTGTGATCACGTTTTAGGGGGCTGGCCATCTCGGCCATGCCTGGACCTTCACTTATGTATTTTCATACGGTAAAGTTTCTACACTCCATAGATTAAGGTGTGGAGCTCTGCTGTTCCTCAAAGATTAATGCAAAGTACTACTGTTTTCTATTCAATTCATCTTATTTCACTTCTAAGATATCCATTCGCACCCAAGAACGTGATGAAGGTAATGATTATGTGTGACGCTCATCACCATTCTCCCCTATGAACACGTGCCTGACAAACACTTCTGTTCTACATGCAATAAGCTAGAATGAATATCTCTTAGATCTCCTAATCAGAATCTTCGTGGCGTAAGCTAGAATGATGGCGGCATTCAAGAGAATCCGGAAAGTCTAAACCTTGTCTGTGGTATTCCGAGTAGGATTCAATGAATGAATGACTGTGACGAGCTCCAAACTCGCGATTGCAGGGCGTTAGTGACAGATGCAAAAGGATAGTAAATCCTATTCCAGCATGATCGAGAACCGACAGATGAATAGTCGTGCCGTGACAGGGTGCGTTGACCATTTTCACTAAGAGGATAAGATGAAGCCATTGACAAGGGTGATGCCTCCAGACGATTAGCCGTGCCGTGATAGGGCATTGGATCATTTTCCCGAGAGATGACCGAAAGTAGCCGTTGACAATGGTGATGTATCACATAAAGCCAGCCATGAAAAGGAGTAAGACTGACTGGATGAAGATAGCAGGAAAGCAGAGGTTCAGAGGAACGAAAGCATCTCCATTCGCTTATCTGAAATTCTCACCAATGAATTACATAAGTATTTCTATCCCTATTCTATTAATTATTATTCGAAAACACCATTATCAATTTATATCTGCCTAACTGAGATTTGCAAGGTGACCATAGCTTGCTTCATACCAACAATCTCCGTGGGATTCGACCCTTACTCACGTAAGGTATTACTTGGACGACCCAGTGCACTTGCTGGTTAGTTACACGGAGTTGTGAACCATGGTACTGGCACCACGTTTTTGGAGCCATTTCCAGGGAAAGAAAGAGCAATGAATTTTACATAATTAAAGTGTAATCACGATTCCGCGTACCAGTCGTCTCCCAACGAGTTGCAGAAAAGTGTGCTATTTTATTAATCAGATGTTCCAAGAAGTTGAGCTAAGTAAATTGGAATTTAAATTGAGGAATTTTAAATAATATAAATAAAAGCCTTGATTGGGAATTGATTGGTTAGAATCTCTATCATTGATGGAGTGATTTTTAAGATTGATTTATAATTAACGGTTACTCTGTTTGGTTATCCTTTACTAGGTAAGGGAAAGTCAAACAAGTTGGAATGCCAGATCTGTTCACAAGTTGCAACCCACTTAGTTCAAAGGGATTGGCGTTGGTGACAGGATAGCAATCCAACATTTAACCCAACTACAAATTCTTTCCTTCAATCCTTCCAACTCAAGAGTTCCTTTTAATCAACTCCCCATCAAGTAAGGAAACTACTCACGCATTGTAAATAAAGAATCCATAGCACATGAAAGGGAATTAAAAGAAGACATGATTATTGGAATTGAAATTGAATTAAAAAGAAATAATCCTTGCATTAATTAATCATAAAAGTATCTGAATGACAAAATTGAACATAACAAAGAACATGGAAGAATAAAACCAAGTTAAGAGAACAAACTAGAATGATGAAGTCTTGATGAGGAAATAACTCTTCTCAATGTTCCAATGCTAAGGCCAATTGAAAATTGAAATCCTAAAAACTAGAGAGAAAAACCTAAGAGAGTGAAACTAGATCTAAAAACTACTGAATGAATCTGTTTTGTTTCTGCATGTTCTCTGACTCTAGTCTGCTGTTCCGGGCCAAAAACTGGGCCGAAATGGGGTGCAAAATCGCCCCCAACGAATTCTGCAGATTATGCAGATCGCACATGTCACGCGATCGCATCATCCATGCGGACGCGTCGCTTGCACTTTTTCCTCTCCACGCGTTCGCGTCGTCCACGCTACCGCGTCGCTGCAATTTGCTCTCCTTCGCGCGGTCGCGTGAGCCATGCGACCGCGCCACTTCTCGCTGGTTATCTCCTCAAATTCTTGTGTTCCTTCCATTTTTGCTAGCTTCCTTTCCAATCTCCAAATCATTCATGCCCTATAAAGTCTGAAACACTTAACACATAGATCACGGCATCGAATGGAATAAAGGAGAATTAAAAATAAATAATTAAAGTCTCTAGGAAGCAGTTTTCAAACATGTAATAAATTCAGGAAGGAAATCTAAATGCATGCTAATTTAATGAATAAGTGGGTAAGGATCATGATAAAACCACACAATTAAACACAATATAAACCATAAAATAGTGGTTTATCACTCCCTCGTCCTGATGTGTGTTTCTGTAGTTAATTCTGAATTCTGTGAAGAGCTTAGAAAACATCATCGAATCTGTAGTAGTAGAGATCAGGAGAACAACTATAAATTGGTAGCACCTGATTCTGATGAAAGGGTTTACTTTCTGGCTCTGACCCAGGAGGAACGCCCCTTCTTTTATGCTTACGATTACTTTTTCAGCCAAATGAACATCACCCTTCCTTTTTCCTCCTTTTAGACCGACTTGTTGTGGTCGTGTAACGTAGCTCCATCCCAGCTTCATCCGAACTCCTGGGGTTTTATCAAGATCTTTCAATTGCTTTGCCAAGAGCTGGATGTTAAACCTTCTCAGACTCTCTTTTTGTATCTTTTTGTTTTGACTAAGCCCGGGATTTCTTCAAAAAAGAAAGCTTCTTGGATTTCCTTTCGATCTGCCCAAGGACATAAAGTTTTTGCTATGTATGATGAGTCCTTTAGGGATTTTAAGAATTATTTTTTAAGGTCCGAGCTGTTGAGGGAGCTCGACCGTTTTTTCTTGAGTCAAATGGTGAACTTGCCTTCCCCTTGTGTTGGCAAAGAAATGTTGTGGTGTCTCGATACTCGTGGGAGATGCTTGATGAGGTTGAGCAGGCCTTTGTAACTGTGTTAGAAGATATTTGGGGGGAACCTCCCCATCTTGATACAAAGAGATTTTTGGGGGACCCCTCTCTTATCCGAGCTGAGCTGGGTAGTGACCAACTTCTTTGGCACTGTTTGTACTTTCTTTTTTGTGTTTGCTTTTTTCGGATTTGTAACTTGTTTTGCTGTGTTTTTTCAGAGATGGTGAAAAATAATGAATCCATGAATGCCTTTAAGAAGGCAAGAAAGGCTACAGCAGCTCAGCACATCTCAGCCAAAGTTGCTGGAGAAGGATCTTCCCAGATTCTTCCCAAGAAGCCTGTCTTGAATACTACTAGGCCAAGGAAGATGATTCCTATTCCTCAAGTTCACTTGGTTGATCCCCCTCATACTTCTACTGCTACCTCTTCTCCTTCTGCCGGCCCTCTCCCGAAAAGGCCAAGGACCGTGGAACCTTTTAACCTGGATGCTCCTGACTTTGACGCTGTTGGTTTTGTTGATCAACAAATTGCTCCATATGGTGTTGTTCCTACTGATGACGTGTCTATCCTTCGTCATTTGGACTTCATTACTCGGAGTGGTATAAAAATGGCACACATGGGGGAAGCGTTGCTTCGGACTTCCCAGGATGTCCCAGTTCACGCAACGAAGGCTTTTATGGAGGAGGCCAGGTTGGAATATGTCCCAGTTGGAGGGTGAGAAGACTCGGGCTATTGCCTTGGCGGCTTCTGCCAAGTTGTCTGAAGATATGGCGTTGAAGCATAAGGAAAGCTATGTCATGACTTATAGGGAGATGATGGGTCTTAGGGAGGATTTGAAGTCTGCCCGAGCTGACTACGCCGAGCTTCAGGGTCATCTTATAGGAAGTGTAAATGCTGCTTATGAGAATTTGAAGGATCAAGTTTGAGTTATTGCGCCCGAGCTTGACCTTACTCTTTTTAGCTTGGTGATAAACCACTATTTTACAGTTTATCTTGTGCTCAATGGAGTGGATTTTATCAATCTTTTCTTCACTTATTCATATGATTTGCATGAGTTTACGTTTTCCTTCCTGATTTTGTGCTATGATTGAAAACATGCTTCTTTGGTCTTAATTTAGCTATGTTTAATCCTCTCTTATTACCATTCGATGCTGTGATATGTGTGTTAAGTGTTTTCAGAGATTACAGGACAGGAATGGCTTAGAGGATGGAAATGAAGCATGCAAAAGTGGAAGGAATACAAGAAACTCAAGGAACTGCTAAAGCTGTCCAGCCTGACCTTCTGATACTAAATCGATCATAACTTGAGCTACAGAGGTCCAAATGATGTGGTTCTAATTGCGTTGGAAAGCTAATGTCTGAGGCTTCACAACAATATATAATTTGACATAGCTTTCCCGAAGCCAGGCGATGCGAACGCGTGGATCACGCGGACGCGTGACCTGGCAAAAACGCAATCCACGCTAACGCGTGGACAACGCTTCCGCGTCACTTTGCCGCGACCTGTACGTACCAGAAATCGCTGAGGGCGATTTCTGGACTGTTTTTGACCCAGTTTTCGGCCCAAAAAATACAGATTAGAGGCTATAAAGTGGGGGAATGCATCCATTCATTCATATACTTTCATAATAAATAATTTTAGGTTTTTAGATGTAGTTTTCTAGAGAGAGAGACTCTCTCCTCTCTCTTAGGATTTAGGAATTAGGATTCCTCTTATTTTATGGTTATTTCTTCATCACAGGTTCAATGTTCTTTTAAATTACTTTCTAGTTTTATTTATTCTATTATTTTAATTGTTATTTATCTTTCGAAATTGGCGTATGAACTTTTTCATGTTAGATTTGAATATTCTATTTAATATAATTTGAGGTATTTTAGATTAATGATTGTTTTACTCTATTTATGATTGCTTTCAATTTAATTTAAGATTTATTTTCTCCTTTTGGTTTTGGTTAAATAATTGGTAACACTTGAGTTATCAGACTCAGCATTTGATTGAGATTTGTAAATTGCTGATTGATTTGAATTCCAATAACTCTAGTCTTTCCGTAAGGATTTGACTAGGACTTGATGGTCAAATTAATTAGTCCGCTTGACTGTCCTTTATTTAGTGAGGGTTAACTAAGTGGGAGCAGAATCCAATTCTCATCACATCTGATAAGGATAATTAGGATAGGATTTCTAGTTCTTATACCTTGCCAACAGTTTTCTTAATTATTAATTTATTTTTCTTGCCATTTAAATTACTTGTTCTCTATTTCAAAAAACCCAAAAATATACAATTTTCCATAGCCAATAATAAATCATACTTCCCTGCAATTCCTTGAGAAGACGACCCGAGGTTTAAATACTTCGGTTATAAATTTTATTGGGTTTTGTTACTTGTGACAACCAAAACTTTTGTAAGAAAGGAATTCTTGTCGGTCTAGAAGCTATACTTACAACGGGAATTTATTCGTGAAAATTCTAGATCGCGCGAGAGTTTCGTTCTTCACTTGGATAACGTTGTAAAAGATGGTAAGATTGTCCCTGATGACCCTGATGATGATGATATCGACCCTCCTCCCGTACCTTCCGCCAAAGTCTCCATTGCCCCGCATTCTTCAACTTTGGCAGTTGAGGTCGGTCAGCCTGAGTCTGATCCCAATGTTCGGATCCTGAACCGGATGATGGGACGGTAGATGCGGTACCTCTTCAGACTCGTCCTCCTTCACCTCGGGATGCTGCTACTGGGAAGTCTTTGGATTCTCTCTAATTATTTCTGATGCATTTGTGTATAGCCCGACCTGTGGGCTTTGAACTCTTTTTTGTAATTTGTAGTCTTGACTTCTGGATACTTTGGTTGCTTTCTGTTAGCAACTTTATTTTTTGGAAAAAACAAAGTAGTTTCTCAGGATCTTGGGGTCGACTTCAGGTGGCCTCTTGAGTTTTGTTATTATAACAACCTTGTTTCTTTTGTGATATGCTTGTTTGCACCTTTTTGACACCTTCTGGAATCTTGGGAGTGTTGGAACCTTGTTGTCCAATCTTTTTTGATTGCCTTTTGCGTTTTATTTTTTATTTTAGTTGAGGCTAGCTTTGTGCAACTAGTCTTCTTTGCATTCTCTGATACGGTGCCTGTAATTTGATTTTCTTGAGGTCATGGCTTTCTGGGTCCACTTGGGTCCCTTATAGCGCCTACCTTCTGTTGTCTGAATTCTTAAACTTGGTCATGTTTTGAAGCTATTTCTAGTAATACCTTCTTCTTGGACCTTGGCAGGTCTCTTCCTATGGATTATAACTTTTGGTTTGGGCCGACTTCATCATGTCGGTTCCTTCTAAATTATTTCTAGTAATCCATTTTCTTGGACCTTGGTCAGGTCTCTTTTATGGATTACTTTTTCATAACCTTTGGTTTGGGCCGACTTCATCATGTCGGTCCCTTATAAGTTATTTCTAGTAATCCATTTTTCTTGGACCTTGGTCAGGTCTCTTTTATGGATTATTTTTTCATAACTTTTGGTTTGGGCCGACTTCATCATGTCGATCCCTTCTAAGTTATTTCTGGTAATCCATTTTTCTTGGACCTTGGTCATGTCTCTTTTATGGATTACTTTTTCATAACTTTTGGTTTGGGCCGACTTCATCATGTCGACCCCTTCTAAGTTATTTCTAGTAATCCTCTTTTTTAGGGCTTGCCAGTCCTCTTTCCAGGGATTTACTTTTTATAACTTTGGTTATTGTGGTCGACTGGTCCGACTTCTTTATGTCGGCCTGTCTTTAAGTTATTTTTAGCAACCCATTTTTATTAAGACCTCGTCAGGTCCTTTCTATGGATCACTTTCGATAACTTCTTGCATTATTCTGTTTTTGTCGCCTTTTCATCTTTGCCGATTTTCTAGAAATTGGCTTTGATCTCGTTTGGTCGACCTTTTGATGAATTTGGTTTTCATCTTTGTTGGTCTTTATCGTGATCGAGCAGTGAATTTGATTTTCACTTTCTGCCGATTTGTAGCTTTATAATCGGGTGATGAATTTTTTGCGTTTCAGATTAATGCGTCTTGATAAGAGGATTTGTAGAAAATCTAAAAACTTTATTCAAAGAAAATGCAAATATATACATGTGCGCATTTTATCCCTCTAAGTTAGGCAGTTCGTGGATCTTGGCTCGGTGCCTCGTTAAAAAACCTTTTTTAGGAAAAAGAGTGTACCTCATCCTAAGATCTTTTATTACCTCCTAACTGTAATACCTTCTTAAATTGCAGGCATGCCATGACCTTGGAAGCTCTCGTCCTTTGAGTTCGGTCAGCCTGTAGTATCCCTTTTCGAGCACTTTTATGACTCGGTAGGGTCTTTTCCAATTTGTTGCCAGCTTTCCTTCTCCAGGTCGACTTGTTCCGATATCATTTTGGATTAAGATGAGATCATTCTCGGCAAAACCTCGCTGTACTACTTTTCGGTTGTATCTTGAGGCCATCCGACATTTTAACGCCTCTTCCTTGATGCGAGCTCTTTCTCGAATTTCTGGAAGTAGGTCGAGTTCCTCCTTTTGAAGTAGGGAATTGGCTTCTTCATTGTAGTGGATTACTATGGGTGATTCTTCTTCGATCTTCACTGGGATCATTGCCTCAATTCCGTAAGCTAATCAGAAAGGTGATTCCTTTGTGGTGGAGTGTGGAGTTGTCTGATATGCCCATAGGACTTGTGGGAGCTCTTCAGCCCAGGATCCATTTGCATCCTATAATCTCTGTTTTAGCCCGGCTAATATAACTTTATTGGCAGTTTCTGCCTGTCCATTGGCCTGGGATGTTCAACGGATGTGAATTGGTGCTTTATTTTCAAGTCGGCCATCAATTTTCTGAAGCCTGCGTCTGTGAATTGAGTGCCATTATCTGTGGTGATGGAGTATGGGACCCCAAACCTTGTGATAATATTTCTATATAAGAATTTTCGACTTCTTTGAGCAGTAGCGTTGGCTAGGGGTTCTGCCTCAATCCATGAGGTCGAGTCCCCATTTTGCAAATGGCCAGGGTGAGGTTATGCTAATGAGCTCCTCTGGTGGGGGCGATATGAAAATTAGCATGCTTCTGACATGGTGGACATGTCTTTACGAATTCCATTGCTTCTTTTTGTAAAGTTGGCCGATAGAATCCGGCCCAGAGTACCTTTTTGGTGAGAGCTTGTGCTCCGAGATGGTTGCCACAGATGCCACTGTGTACTTCTTCTAAGACTTCTTTTGTGTTGGAAGTCGGCACACACTTTAACAATGGTGTTGAAATCCCTCTTTTGTATAGGGTATTATTTATGATGGGGTAATATTGTGCCCCCCATTTTAACCTCTCTGCCTCTTTCTTCTCTGTAGGGAGTGTTTCTGTTTTTGAGATAATTAATTATGGGAGTCATCCATCCTTGATCCAGACCTGTTATGGCTAGGACCTTTTCTTCTTCTGAGATTGACGGGTTCTGCAGCATCTCTTGGATGAGGCTTCTATTGTTGCCCCCTGGTTTCGTGCTGGCTAGTTTTGAGAGTGCATCAGCTCGAGCATTCTGTTCCCAGGGCATGTGGCGGACCTCATATTCCCCAAGTTGTCCGAGTTGTTTCCTGGTTTTGTCTAAGTACTTCTTCATGGTGGGGTCCTTGGCTTGGTAACTCCCTGCTATTTGTGAGGTGACTACTTGTGAGTCATTGAAGATGATAAGCTTTTGAGCTCCAACCTCCTTAGCCAGCTTCAAACCAGCTAGTAATGCCTCATACTCGGCTTGGTTGTTTGAGGCAAGGAACCCGAATTTAAGGGAAAGTTCTATTTGGGCTCCCTGGTTGCTTTCTATTATCACGCCTGCGCCACTTCCAGTTTTGTTTGAGGAGCCGTCTAGGTAGAGATTCCACTCTATAGGGATTTTCGGGGTGCCCGTAAACTCTGCAATAAAGTCGGCCAAATACTGTGATTTGATGGCTGTCCGAGCTTCATATTGAAGGTCAAATTCGGACAACTCAATTGCCCATTTCAAAATTCTTCCTGCAAAATCTGTTTTCTGCAGAATGCCTTTTATGGGCTGGTTGGTCCGAATCCTGATGATGTGGGCTTGGAAATATGGGCGAAGTCGTCGAGATGTTAGTATGAGAGCATAGGTGATTTTTTCTATTTTTTGATAGTTCAGTTCGGACCCTTGTAATGCTTTGCTGATGAAGTATATGGGTTGTTGTCCACTGTCGTCATCTCGGACCAGTGTTGAGGCTATTGCCCGATTTCCTACTGCGAGGTACAATACAAGTGGTTCTCCTTCCCGTGGCCGAGTTAGAATAGGTGGTTGTCCCAGGAACCTTTTGAAATCCTGAAAGGCCTGCTCGCACTCTGTTGTCCATTGAAACCTCTTTTCCTTTCTTAGGGTGGCGTAGAAGGGGAGAGATCTTATTGCCGATCCAGCTAAAAATCTGGACAAGGCTGCCAATCTTCTATTGAGTTGCTGTACCTCTTTAACGTTGGTCAGACTCTTCATGTTGAGTATGGCCTAGCATTTATCCGGATTTGCCTCAATTCTTCTTTATGTGAGCATAAAACCCAAAAATTTGCCAGCTTCTACTGCGAAGGTGCATTTTGCCGGGTTAAGTCGCATACCATGTCTTCTTGTAGTGTCGAATACTTGGGTGAGGTCGGACAGTAACGACTCTTCACTTTATATTTTTATTAACATGTCGTCTACGTAGACTTCCATGACTTTCCCGATGTAGTCTGCGAAGACCTTATTCATTAATCTTTGATAAGTGGCTCCTGCGTTTTTGAGTCCGAATGGCATGACGATATAGCAGTAGTTTGCTTTCGGGGTTAAAAATGAGGTTTTTTCTTGGTCAGGTGGGTACATCGGGATTTGATTGTATCCCGAATAGGCGTCCATAAACGAGAGGTATTTGTATCCAGAGGAGGCATCCACCAGAGCGTCGATACTTGGGAGTGGATAAGGATCTTTTGGGCAGGCTTTGTTGAGATTAGTGTAGTCGGTGCACATCCGCCACTTCCCGTTTGATTTTTTCACCAAGACGATGTTAGCTAGCCATAGTGGGTACTTAACTTCTCTTATGAATCCTGCCTCCAGTAGAGCTTGTAGTTGCTCTTCCACAGCTTAGGATCATTCTGGTCCGAGCTTTCTGCATCTCTGTTGTATTGGCCGAGATCCTGGGTAAACTGCCAATTTGTGGCACATTAACTTATGGTCTATGCCTGGCATGTCTGCGGCCTTCCATGCGAAGAGGTCGACATTATCTCATAAGAACTGTATGAGTGACTCCTTTACATCTCCTTTTAGGATTGTGCCGATATTGGTTTTTTTATCTGGGACATCTCCGATCTGGACTTTTTCTATTTTGCCTTCGAGTTATGGTCGAAGTTCTTCCCGCCCTTGAACTCCCCCGAGTTCGATGGTGTGGAATTCTTCTCCTCTGCCTCTAAGGTTTAGACTTTCATTGTAACAGCGGCGCGCCGTCTTCTGGTCTGCTTTTATCGTAGCTATTCCTTCTGTGGTTGGGAACTTCATGCACAGATGTAGAGTCGAGACTACTGCGCCGAGCTGATTTAACGTTGTCCGTCCTATTAGGGCATTGTAGGCTGAACTCACGATGTAGTCTATGTTGAGTGTCCTTGACCAGTTTCCTTTTCCAAAGGTTGTGTGTAGTGAGATGTATCCAAATGGTTGGATGGGAGTGTCTCCCAGCCCGAATAGGCTGTTCGGATATGCTCTGAGTTCTTTTTCCTCCAGGCTCTGAGTTTTTTTCCTCCAGGCCGAGTTTATCGAAGGCGGTTTTGAACAAGATGTCAGCCGAGCTTCTCTGGTCTACCAGTGTGCGGTAGAGATTGGTGTTGGCCAATATGATAGTGATGACCATGGGATCGTCATGTCCCGAGATGATGCCAGCTGCGTCCTCTTTAGTAAAAGTGATAGTGGGGATGTCGGGTGCTTCTTCTCCTCCCTCAACATGATATACTTCTTTAAGATGTCTTTTGCGAGATGATTTAACATTGTCCGTCCTATTAGGGCATTGTAGGCTGAACTCACGTTGACCACGATGTAGTCTATGTTGAGTGTCCTTGACCGGTTTCCTTTTCCAAAGGTTGTGTGTAGTGAGATGTATCCAAGTGGTTGGATGGGAGTGTCTCCCAGCCCGAATAGGCTGTTCGGATATGCTCTGAGTTCTTTTTCCTCGAGGCTTTGAGTTTTTTTTCCTACAGGCCGAGTTTGTCGAAGGCGGTTTTGAACAAGATGTCAGCCGAGCTTCTCTGGTCTTTCCGGTGTATCATGTGGACATGTCTTTCCGGTGTACGAGGTGGTCGTTCAGTTCGTCCGACATCTTCGTACCTTCTTCTTTTTCTTGGTTTATCTACTCTGCTGGCTAAGTACCGATCTAGTTTCCCCTCTCTCACCAGTTTTTCTATGACATTTTTCAAGTCGAAGCGTTCGTTGGTATTCATAGTATTCACTATTCAGTCCAATTTTCTCCTCCTTTCTTGCTTTTGAGTGGGTGAGCTGGGGGTATCTTTTCAGTATGGCATACTTCTCAATAGACATCTACAAGAGACACCCGAAGATGGGTGTAATCGTGGTATTTCTTGATCTTTTCTCCATGCTAATCTTCTTTTTTCTTGGACTCTTTGTCCTTGTCCCGGGAGGAGTAGGAGAATTCGGACTTTGAGGTCTCTCCTAATCGAGAGTTTTCCTCCATGTTGATGTATTTCTCTGCTCATTCTTACACTTCATTCAGGGATGTGGGATGTTTTTTCGATATTGAGTGACTAAAAAGTCCCTCTCGTAAGCCACTGATGAGACCCATTATGGCTGCTTCTGTTGGCAGATTTTGTATGTCCAGACATGCTTTGTTGAATCTTTCCATGTAGCTGCGGAGACTTTCCCGATCTCCTTGCTTGATCCCTAATAGGCTTGGGGTGTGCTTAGTTTTGTCTTTCTGGATGGAGAATCTGGCTAGAAACTTCTTGGCCAAATCGTCAAAGCTTGAGATGGACCTAGAGGGCAGGTTGTTGAACCATCTAATTGCTGTCTTTGTTAAGGTAGTCGGGAAGGCTTTGCAGCGGACTGCATCTGAGGTGTCAGTGAGGTACATTCTACTTCTGAAATTATTGAGATGATGGCTGGGATCTGCTATGCCATCGTATAGAGTCATGTCGGGAGGTTTGAAGTCCTTTGAAATTTTGGTCTTCATGATCTCTTTCGTGAATGGGTCTTGGTCCTTACGGGAGCTATCTTCGTGGCTGGATCGAGTAGTTTTGGCCTTGAGATCGGCTTCGAGCTTTAGGAGCTTGTCTTCTAACTCACGGCGTCACCTAGCTTCCCTTCGTAGGTCTCTTTCGGCTTCCCGTTGATACTCGACCTCTTTTTCGAGTTGTTTCAGGTGATCCTGAAGTGCCTCCATGGCTCCCGTGTTTGGTGAATTCTTGTCTTTGTTAGGTTGAGAAGTATCGTCTATTGTGACCTCTGCATTCTTATATGGCGTTCTGTTTTCTAAATCAGAATTGTGGTTGTTGTCAAAGTTATCCACCATGATGATGGGATGACTTCCAAATTCTCCGACAACGGCGCCAATGTTTCGAGGGTTACCTGAAACTGTAGGTCGATCTCGGACGAGATCTTTTGTGCTGATCGGCACTGACGTGTCCGACTTGTAAGTGGTGGCCGGAGCTATCGCGTCCGATTTGTTGGACTTGTGGTGATGTTAATCCTTCGTTACCGGAGGGTGGTGGTACCTGCTAGGGACTCTGATGCTTAAGTTAGCAAGAATATTAAGCAGGTTTTTAGTAGAATCAGAGTATAAGTTATACCTGGGTGCTCCAATGTATTTATAATGTTTGTAGAGTGATCTTTCTGGAGATAAGATAGTTATCTTATATTATCTTTGAGGGAAGTCATCTTATCTTTAAGAGAACCGCCCTTATCTCTCTAGGCTTGGGCTGCCTTTGGATTTGGGTTGTGTTTCTCTGTTTGGGCCCTTATTTGGGTTTTCCTGGTGATTTGGCTGAGCTCTTTGAGAAGAGGTTGGATAATTCTAACCTGAAGAGGTCAGTCGACTTGTCGTTGAACAACCCAGGTCGGACAGCTCGACCCAGGGTATGAACAATCTTTTTCTTCTTTCAAAACCGTATCCTTGGCTGCCTTTGTGCCCTTTTTCTTAGATTTCTTTACAGCACCACTACATTTAAGATATTAAATTCTGTCTTGGGTTTCATTACTCAGATCAACACCAAAATACTCAAAAATGCAAGTTAAAAACATTCTATATGTAAGAAAAAATGGGAGTTGTAATGAAGATGAGAATTTATCATAATAACTGTTTTAAATATTCAAAAATCCTTTGAAAACACAAACCAATTTAATAAAATGAGATTCAAAGAATTTTGAATTTTAAAAACAATACAGGCAGTTTTAAAATGACAAGTCAAATAAAAATTGAAAAGAATTTGAAACTTATTTGACTTGAAAAATGATGAATGCAAATACTCCACTTTTTGGTATATATGATCAAAACAAGCAATGAGACCCACTTCATAAAACAAAACAACTTTCTCTTAGGCTTAGTATTGGTTTTAAGGAAAACACATTTGACCACCATGGTTTTAGTTCATATCCAAATTCATTTAAAATTATCAACACATAGTCTAAACTTCATGGAACCTAGAGGGAGTCATTATTTGCCCAGTTTTGTCTCCCTGTAACCTGAGCGACAAAAACAACCAGAAAAATCTTTAAGCATATTTAATTAAAAAAAAAAACTCAACAATAGTCCCTAGAGTAATTCTCAATTTCACAAATTGAATGTCAATTGTTCCCTTTTGCACATGTTCTTTTATGGAATGAAATCTTACTTCAATGTGCTTAATTCTTGAGTGTAAAATAGGATTTTTTTAAAAGATTTATTGCACTCAAGTTGTCACAAAACATAGGGATACTATTGACTTGCGATTTGTAATGTGCAAGTTGTGCTTTGAACCAAGTCAATTGAGAACAAGAAGAAGTTAAGATATATTCGGCCTCAGCCGTTAACATAGCAACAACAGCTTGCTTATGACTTGACCACACATTCAAGGATTGTCCAAGAAAGTAACAACTCCCTGAAATATTGTTTCTATTCACACGATTTTTGCAAAATCTGCATCACAATACCCAGCTCATTTTTCTCAAATTGGATCAGCTCTTCCTCCATTCCCTTTATCCAAGAGGGATCTTCAATGATGAATTCATGTGGTTGGTTCTTTAAGAACTTCCACTCTTGATTTTCGTGAGGTGATCTCAGGTTGAGTATGAACATGATCAGTTCCATTGAGATTTTCAGAAATCTCTGTGTCAGGAGGAGACAAAACAGAATAGTCTCCTAGATTCTGGTCTGTAGAATTATGAACAACATATTTCATTGTGGGTCAGATTTGTCTTTTCCTTGAATTCTATCTGAATTTGTGCAATCTTAGTTCCTGCATCAATTTTCTCAACAACACTTGAGATGGAGTTAGAATCACCAAAAAAAATGATATGTATGGACTCCTCAATTATTCTGTGTTCCTTGATGTAAACTCTATAAGCTTTACTAGTGGTTGAATATCCAATAAAGACACCTTCATAAGATTTTGTATCAAATTTTCTAAGATTATCTTTATTGTTTAACACAAAATATTTGCATCCAAAAGTATCAAAGTACTTAAGATTGGGTGGTACTCCTTTTCAAAGCTCATATGGTGTTTTCTTTAAAACTTTTCTAATGATGATTTGGTTTAAAATATAGTTTCAGTCTAAAAGAAATTTAGAATTTCATTTTCACCACAACATAGCCCTAGTCTTTTCTTGAAGGCCTCTATTTCTCCTTTCAACAACTCTATTTTATTGAGGTATTCTAGGACATGAAAAATTATATGAAATACCAAATTCATCAAAGTGTTGATTTCCAAACCCATTTCCATGATCACTTCTTAAGGAAATAAATTTCAAAAAAATTCATTTTGGATCTTTTTGCATAGAGTTGAAAAATCAAGAAAGACATCATTCTTATGAGTTAAGAAAAGAATCCATCCAAACTTAGTATAGTCATCAAACACTACTAAGTTATAGTGCTTATCACCAAGACTTTGAGTCCTTATAGGACCAAAAAGATCAATATGTAGAATTTTCCTGTTTTTTTGGTTGAGATGTCATCCTTGGGTTTTAAAGAATTTTTAGCTTTTTTACCCAATTGACAATCATTAGAAGTGATGTCTTTGTCAAATTTTATTTTAGGAAGACCTCTAACCAAATTCTTTTTCACAAGCTTAGAAACTCGAAGCATGCTTGCATGTTCTAATTTCTTATGCCATAACCATTTCTTAAATCCCATAGAAGTAAAACAAGCTACACTTTGTTCTTTTAGTTCCTCTAAGATTAGTCTATACACATTATTGCATCTTTTAAAAACAAAATTTCACCATATTTTTCATACACAATCAAGCATTCCAATTTCTTAAAAATAGCCAAACAATATAAATCACACAATTGGCTAATGCCTAGAAGATTGTGTTTCAACTGATAAACTCAAAATACAACATCAATGAAAGTTGAGAAATTCTTACGAATGTTATTGTTCCGAGGGTTACCTGAAACTGTAGGTTGATCTCGGACGAGATCTTCTGCACCGGTCAGAGATGACGTGTCCGGCTGGTGAGTGACGGCTGGAGCTGTCGTGTCTGACTTGTTGGACTGGCTGCACTGCTGATCCTAGGTCACCGGAGGGTGGGGGTACCTGCAAGAGACTCCGATGCTTAAGTTAGCATGGGTATTAAACATGTTTTTAGTAGAATTAGAGTATGAGTTATACCTGGGTGCTCCAGTGTATTTATAGTAGTTGTAGAGTGACCTTTTTAGATAAGATAAGTTAGTTATCTTATCTTATCTTATCTTTTTGAGTTGAGGTCATCTTATCTTCAAGGGAACCGCCCTTATCCCTGTAGGCTTGGACTGTCTTTAGATTTGGGTCGTGTTCCTCTTATTTAGGCCCTTTATTGGGCTTTCCTGGCAATTTGGCCGAGCTCTTTAAGAAGAGGTCGGATGATCTGACCTGAGGAGGTCGGTCGCTTTTCCGCTAATCATCCCGGGTCGGAAAGCTTGACCCAGGGTATGAACAGTGCCCCTGCTTGAGCTCGGTCTTTCTTTTCGGAGGTCGAGTCTTAGTTTTTAGCACTTCGATCCTTCTCTGCTTGAAAGTCAAACTCAAGCATTTTGTCGATTTCGTAGAGGTTTTCTTCCTTTGAATACGGAACGTTTCCTTTGCTTCTTTAAAAAGCGCGTGCTTTTGTATTAGCGCTCCTGGCTTTGGGAATATGCGGGGCTTTTAATACCTTCATTAATTGGTTTTTAATTGCCCCATTTCCCTTAACTTCTTTATTTTTTGAAATTCATACTCAGGAAACGGTTTCTCTTCTTCGTAACCTCCCTGTTCTTTCTCTCTTTCTGTTTTTTGCCTGGAGTTTATAATTTCTCCCTGTGATATTTTTGGGTTGTTGCTTCTTTTGTGGGTGACTCTGGATTTTGCCTTCTGTTTCTTACTTCCGTGAGGCTTTCTGTTCGAGGGGTGGCTTTTCTTCCTATCGCTTCTGCTCTCAACTTCTCTTCAGGGTTTTCTCCTGTTCTTCCAGGTTTGATTTTTCTTTCTCTTGCCACTTTTTCCTTCTTTGCTTTTAGTTCCTGTGAAGTTTTGCTTTTGCTTTAAATGCATGTTTGAAAGCTTGAATCTTTATGCTTCATTGTGCTTGCTCGTCGCTATGCTGTATGTTTTTCCTGGCTTTTATGAACCTACTTGCTTCGCCCAAAAGATTGCTCCTTCTGATGACTTTCGTTATGTTTGATGACTTTGCTGATGAACCTTCATAGAAAGTTGGTTCCTTTTTGATTTTCTTCGTAAATCGTCTTTGTTTGGGGTGTTTTGGAAAAGGTGTTTTTGATGACTCCCTCCTGACTTCCTCTTGACGCTTTTGTTTTTTGGTAGTTTCGTCCGAAACTGTGAATTTTGGGAGGTAATTATTTTGATGGCTTTTCTTCATGGTTTTCCTCTCGGAGTGTTGTCTTCCTGTTAGGTCGTGTAGAGATGTAACTTGTAGGTTTCCTTGAGTCCTTGCTCCCTAACTTGCCCCCAAGGAAAGCCCCTGGATCTTTAGTGTGTGTCCTGAGGTTTTCTTTTGTTGCTTGCATTGCTCTGTGTCATGCCTGTCCGAGCTGTTCTGTTTTTTATCCGAGATGTTTTTTGGGTTAGTAATCTGTTTTCTTTTCTTCTTGCTGTAGGACTAGTTGACCTCATGTCTTCTCACAAGAACATTGTTGAGACGTCCTCCCAAGTCCCTGAGGGAATGGCTGATTGGGTTGATTCAATGGTTCTTTTGTGTGTTTCTCTGGTTGATTCTGAGTTTTGTCGGCAGCTTAGGCAGTTTCATAGGGTTTGTAGTAGTGTTGGTGAGGAAAAGAATTACAAACTCGTACCTCCCACTTCTGAAGAGAGAGTTTGTTTCTCTACTCAGGTTGTTGGAGATCGCCCTTTCTTTTTTGGTCAAATGAGTATCACCCTTCCTTTTACTGATTTTGAAACCAACCTGTTATGGTCCTGTAATGTTGCTCCTTCCTAACTTCACCCCAATTCCTGGGGTTTCATAAAAATCTTTCAATTGTTGTGTGATGGATTCGGTATTCCTGCTTCGCAATCTCTTTTCTTCTATCTCTTTGTTTTGACGAAACCTGGGGTAGTAAAGAAGGTCTTCTCCATGTTTGATGAATCCTTTCGTGATTTTAAAAATTACTTTTTTAAGGTCCGAGCTGTTGAAGAAGCTCGGCCCTTTTTTCTAGATGAAAATGACAAGCCCGCCTTTCCTTTAGAATGGAAAAAAGATGTGAGAGTATCTAGATATACATGGGAAATGTTGGATGAGGCTGAGCAAGCTTTTGTGACTGTCTTGGAAGAGCACTGGGGTCAGCCTCCCCATCTCGACACAAAGAAATTTTTAACCAATCCCTCTCTCCTCCAAACTGAGCTGTGTAGTTTATATTTTTTATTTTCCTCTATTTGTTTTGTTCCTATGCAAATTCTTTTCCAATTTGTGACTGGATTCCTTTCTGTTGTGTTTGCTTGCAGAGATGATTAAGAATAATGAATCCATGAAGGCCTTCAAATGGGCGAGAAAAGCTACCGCAGCCCAAAACGTCTCGGCCAGGGCGGCCGGGGAGGGATCATCCCAAGCTCAGTCGAAGCCGGCCGTGCCGAGCTCACCTGGGACGAGGAAGGTAATCCCGACTCCCCGGGTTCGTTTGGTTGATCCTCCCCAAGCCTCTGTTGCCACTTCTGGTGCTCCTCCCAACAAGAAGCAGAAGACAATTGAGCCTTTCAACCTTGATGCCCCTGATTTCGATGCGGTCAAGTTCGTAGATCAGCAAATCGGTCCCTACGGTGCCCTCCCTATGGATGATGTATCACTCCTTCGCTATTTGGACTTTATAACTCGGAGTAGTGTAAAAATGGCACATATGGGAGCTGCCTTGTATCAAACTGCTCAAAATCTTCCTCTCCATGCCACCAAAGCCTTCATGGAGGAGGCAAAACAAGAGTTTGATCGGATAAAGAGCTTGAAGGAGGAACTTGAGGTGAAAGTACCCAAACTAGAGAAGGAGCTGAAGAATGAGAAAGCTAGCTCGCTTGCTTTGGCGGCTTCTTTGAAATTAGCCGAGGATACGACATTGAGGCATAAAGACAGCTACGTCACCACTTATCGGGAAGTTATGCATCTTAGGGAGGAGTTAGCGTCGGCCCGGGTTGACTATTCCGAATTCCAGGGTCACCTTGTAGGCAGCGTAAATACTGCTTATGAGAACCTGAAGGAGCAGGTTCGGGTTCTTGCTCTTGAAGTCGACCTTGCTCTCTTCATCCTGGACAATGTTGTGAGGGATGGCAAGATTGTCCCTGACGACCAGGATGATGATGATGTGGAGCCTCCTCTTGCGCCTGCTGCCAAAGTGTCAACTCCTACAGTTCCTCCAGTTGAGGTCGATCATCCCACATCCGATCCAGACTGTCAAATCCTGAATTGAGATGATGGGACCGTGGATGTTGTGCCTATTCAGACTCGCCCTCCCTTACCCCGTACTGATGCTACTGAGAAGGCTTCTGATGTTTAGCTTTTTTTTCTCTTTATTGTGTAGACAGCCCGACTTGTGGGCTTTTAAACTCTTTATTTTGTAAATTTATTTTGCTGACTGTTGACACTTTTTAGTTGCTAGTTTAGCAACTTTTATTTTGAAAAACAAAGGTAGTTTCCAAGCCTTTGGGGTAGACTTTGGTGGCCTCTGAAGCTTGTTAACACTTTTGTATTTTTATATCATGCTTATTTGCACTTGACTTGGTATCTTTCTGGGTTTTAAGAATGTTGGAGCCTTGCTGTTCGACCTCCTTTGTGCTTGTGGCTTTAACTCCTTTGAGGCCAAAATCCTTTCTTGTTTGGGCCTTTTGTGACGTCTCTACCAAATATTACCTTTTGTAGCATTCGCACTTTTATGTGGGTCGATTTCGACATGTCGGGTCCGAATTCGATATGTTGTATTAAGTTATTTCGTAATCCTCTTTCTTGGACTTTTGTTCAAGTCTCTTTCAGGGATTACTTTTATAACTTTATGTTTTTGGGCCGACTTCATCATGTCGGGCCCTTCTAAGTTATTTTTGTAATCCTCTTTTTTGGACCTTGTTCAGGTCTCTTTCAGGGATTACTTCTATAACTTTATGTTTTGGGCCGACTTCATCATGTCGGGCCCTTCTAAGTTATTTTTGTAATCCTCTTTTTTGGACCTTATTCAGGTCTCTTTCAGGGATTACTTCTATAACTTTATGTTTTGGGCCGACTTCATCATCTCGGGCCCTTCTAAGTTATTTTTGTAATCCTCTTTTTTGGACCTTGTTCAGGTCTCTTTCAGGGATTACTTTTATAACTTTATGTTTTGGGCCGACTTTGTCATGTCGAGCCCTTCTAAGTTAAAGTAATCCTCTTTTATAGCATTGGCCAGACCTCTTTCCAGGGTTTAATTGTAACTTGATTTGACTTGGTCCGACTTGTTAACGTCAGCCAGTCTTTTAAGTTATTATTTAGCAATTCATTAGGACCTCAGGTCCTTTCTCCGGATCACTTTCGATAACTTCTTGCATTATTCTGTTTTCATCTTTGTCGATTTGTAGAAGGTGGATTATATCCTCGTTTAGTCGACCTTTTAGATGAATTTGGTTTTCATCTCTGTTGGTCTTTATCGTGATTGTGCAGTGAATTTGTTTCACTTTCCGCCAATCTGTCGCTTTATAATCGGACGATGAATGTTTTAGATTAATGCGTCTTGAACACTTGTAGAACGTCTAATACATTTTATTTAAAATAAAAATAAAAATATGTACATATAGAGTTTTTATCCTTTTGAGTCGGATAATTTTTGGATCCCAACTTGGTGCCTCATTAAAAAACCTTTTCAGGAAAAAGAGTGCATCCTATGATGAGATCCTTTATCTTCTCTAGCTATAGTACCTTCTTAGGTTGCAGGCGTGCCATGATCTGGGAAGCTCTCACCCGTCGAGTTCGGATAGTCTGTAGTAGCCCTTCCCAAGTACTTCTATGACTCGGTAGGGTCTTTTCCAGTTTGCTGCCAGCTTTCCTTCTCCGGGTTGAGTTGTTCCAATATCATTACGGATTAGGATGAGATCATTCTCAGCGAAACCTCTTGGCACTACCTTTTGATTATATCTGGAAGCCATTCGATGTTTTAGTGCTTCTTCCCTGATCCGAGCTCTTTCTTGGATTTCCGGAAGTAGGTCGAGCTCTTCCCTTCGAAGTTGGAAGTTGGCTTCTTCATTATAATGGACTACTCTAAGTGACCCTTCCTCGAGCTCTACCAGGATCATTGCCTCCGTTCCATATGCTAATCGGAAGGGTGACTCCTTTGTAGTGGAATGTGGCATTGTTCGATATGCCCATAGGACTTGTGGAAGTTCTTCGGCCCAAGCTCCCTTTGTGTCTTGTAATCTCTGTTTTAGCCCAGCCAATATGACTTTGTTGGCAGCTTCGGCTTGTCCATTGGCTTGGGGATGTTCGACGGAGGTGAACTGGTGCTTTATGTTTATGTCGGCTACTAATTTTCTGAAGCCTGCATCTGTGAATTGGGTGCCATTGTCTGTGGTGATGGAGTATGGAACCTCGAACCTTGTGACAATGTTTCTATATAGGAATTTCCGGCTTCTTTGAGCAGTGGCGTTGGCTAGGGGTTCTGCCTGGATCCACTTTATGAAATAGTCTACCCCTACTATGAGGAATTTAACATGTCTCGATCCCTGGGGAAAGAGTCCGACAAGATCGAGTCCCCATTTTGCAAATGGCCAAGGTGAGGTTACGCTGATGAGTTCTTCCGGCGGGGCGATGTGAAAGTTGGCATGCTTCTGGCATGGTGGACATGTCTTTACAAACTCTGTAGCTTCCTTTTGTAGAGTTGGCCAATAAAACCCCTTCCGAAGTACTTTTTTTGTGAGAGCTTGTGCTCCGAGATGATTGCCACAAATGCACTGTGTATTTCCTCCAAAATTTCCCTTGTGTTGGAGGTCGGCACACATTTTAATAATGGTATTGAAATCCATCTTTTGTATAGGGTGTTGTTTATGATAGTGTAGTACTGTGCTTCCCGTTTTAATCTCTTTGCCTCCTTTTCATCTGTGGGGAGTGTTTCTGTTTTGAGGTGATTAATTATGGGGGTCATCCATCCTTGATCCTGACCTGTTATGGCCAGGACTTTTTCCTCTTCCGAGACTGATGAGTTCTGTAGCATTTCCTGGATGAGGCTTCTATTGTTGCCCCCTGGTTTGGTGCTGGCTAGCTTTGAGAGTGCGTCAGCTCAGGCATTTTGTTCGTGGGGTATGTGGTGGATCTTATATTCCCCGAGTTGTCCGAGTTGTTCCCTGGTCTTATCCAAATATTTTCTCATGGTGGGGTCTTTGGCTTGGTAGCTCCTGTTATTTGTGAGGTGACTACTTATGAATCGCTGAAGATGTTAAGTTTTTGAGCTCCCACCTCCTTAGCCAGCTTCAAACCAGCTATAATGCTTCATATTCCGCCTGGTTATTTGAGGTCGGGAACCCAAATTTGAGGGAAAGCTCCACTTGGGTTCCTTGGTTGCTTTCTATTATCACACCCGCACCGCTTCCAGTCTTATTCGAGGAACCGTCCACGTAGAGATTCCATTCTGTGGGGGTTTCCAGGGTGTCTATGAATTCTGCAATGAAGTCGGCTAAGTACTGTGATTTGATGGCTGTCCGAGCTTCATATTGGAGGTCGAACTCGGATAACTCGACCGCCCATTGTAAAATTCTGCCTGCTAGATATGTTTTCTGCAATATCCCTTTTATGGGTTGGTTGGTCCGAACCTTAATGGTATGAGAGCGTAGGCAAACTTTTCTATTTTTTGGTAGTTCAGCTCAAATCCCTGTAGCGCTTTACTAATGAAGTATACAGGTTGTTGCCCTTCGTCGCCCTCTCAAACCAGTGCTGAGGCTACTGCCCGACTTCCTACCGCGAGGTATAATACGAGTGGCTCTTCCTCTCATGGTCGAGTTAGGACAGGTGGTCATCCCAAGAAACTTTTGAAATCCTGGAAGGCTTGCTCGCACTCCATTGTCCATTCGAACTTCTTTCCTTTCCTTAAAGTAGCATAAAAGGGAAGAGATCTTATCGCTGATGCTGCTAAGAATCTGGATAAGGCTGCCAATCTCCCGTTGAGTTGTTGCACCTCTTTAACACAAGTTGGGCTCTTCATGTTGAGTATGGCCTGGCATTTATCCGGATTTGCCTCAATTCCTCTTTGTGTGAGCATAAAACCTAAGAATTTGCCTGCTTCTACTGCAAAGGTGTATTTTGCAGGATTGAGTCGCATGTCATGCTTCCTTATAGTGTCAAACACTTGGGCCAGGTCGGACAATAATGTCTCTTCACTTTGTGTCTTTATTAACATGTCGTCCACGTAGACTTCCATGATTTTTTCGATATGATCTGAAAAGACTTTATCATTAGCCTTTGATAAGTAGCTCCCGCATTCTTGAGACCAAAAGGCATCACTATGTAGTAGTAATTTGCTTTTGGTGTTAAAAAGGAGGTCTGGTGGATACATGGGGATTTGATTGTATCCGGAATATGCATCCATAAACGAGAGGTATCTATATCCGGATGAGGCATCCACCAGAGCGTCGATACTTGGGAGTGGATAAGGATCTTTTGGGTAGGCTTTGTTGAGATCAGTGTAGTCGGTGCACATTCGCCACTTTCCATTTGATTTTTTCACCAAGACGACGTTAGCTAGCCATAGTGGGTACTTGACTTCTCTTATGAATCCTGCCTCCAGTAGTGTTTGTACCTGTTCTTCCACAGCTTGGGATCGTTCTGACCAAA
Organism: Arachis hypogaea; assembly: GCF_003086295.3. Lineage (NCBI taxonomy): Eukaryota > Viridiplantae > Streptophyta > Magnoliopsida > Fabales > Fabaceae > Arachis > Arachis hypogaea. The sequence continues at coordinate 23,636,632 of NC_092049.1, forward strand.
GTTTTCTTCGTCTCTGCTGTACCGGCCGAGATCCTGGATAGACCGCCAACTTGTGGTACATTAGTTTGGGGTCTATGCCGGGCATGTCTGCAGCTTTCCATGCAAAGAGATCGACATTATCTCGTAAGAACTGTACTAGTAATTCTTTTGTGTCTCCTTTTAGGATCATACCAATATTAGTTGTTTTGTCCGAGGTGTCTCCGATCCAAATTTTCTCTACTTCTCCTTCAGGCTGTGGACGGAGTTCTTCTCGCCTCTGAGCTCCACCAAGCTCAATTGTATGGAACTCTTCTCCTCTACCTCTGAGGTTTAGACTTTCGTTATAACAGAGGTGTGCCATCTTTTGATCTGCTTTTATTGTAGCTATCCCTTCTGTAGTTGAGAATTTTATGCATAGATGCGGAGTCGAGACTATTGCGTCGAGTTGATTTAGTGTTGTCCGACCTATTAAGGCATTGTAGGCTGACTCACGTCGACCACAATGTAGTCTATCTTGAGTGTTCTGGATTGGTTCCCTTTTCCGAAGGTTGTATGCAGTGACACATATCCCAGTGGTTGTACTGGGGTATCTCCCAGTCCGAACAGGCTGTTCGGGTATGCTCTAAGCTCTTTTTCTTCTAAGTCGAGTTTGTCGAAGGCAGTTTTGAATAAGATGTCGGCGGAGCTCCCTTGGTCTATTAGTGTGCAGTGGAGATTGGCGTTTGCCAGTATGATGGTGATGACCATGGGATCGTCGTGTCCTGGGATGATACCGGATGCGTCTTCTTTGGTGAACGTAATGGCAGGGGTGTCAGGCGCTTCCTCCTTTCCTTCGACATGATATACTTCTTTAAGATATCTTTTGCGGGATGATTTGGAGATTCCTCCTCCTGCAAATCCTCTGTGTATCATATGAACATGTCTTTCTGGCGTACGAGGTGATCGCTCAGTTCATCCGACCTCCTCGTCCCTTCTCCTTTTTCTTTGCTCATCGTCTCGGGTGGCCAAATACTGATCTAGTTTTCCTTCTCTCACTAACTTTTCTATGATATTTTTTAGATCGAAGCATTCTTTGGTAGAATGTCCACGGACACGATGGTATTGACAATACTCATTTCGGTTTCCTCCTCCTCTTTTGCCTTTGAGTGGTCGAGCTAGGGGAATTTTTTCTGTGTGGCAGACTTCTTTGTACACATCCACAAGGGACACCCGGAGGGGGGTGTAATTGTGATATTTTTTAATTTTTTCCCCTTGTCGATCTTCCTTCTTTTTGGACTCTTTATCTTTGTCTCAGTAAGGGAATCCAGATTTTAAGGTTTCTCCTAACTGAGAGTTTTCTTCCATGTTGATGTATTTCTCCGCTCGCTCTTGCACTTCATCTAGAGATGTGGGGTATTTCTTTGATATAGATTGGCTAAAAGGTCCCTCTCGTAGGCCATGGATGAGGCCCATGATGGCGGCCTCTGTTGGCAAGCTTTGTATATCTAGGCATATTTTATTGAATCTTTCCATGTTGTTGCGAAGACTTTCCCGATCTCCTTGCTTGATTCCTAGTAGACTGGGGGCGTACTTATCCTTGTCTTTTTGGATGGAGAATCTGGCCAGGAATTTTTTGGCTAGGTCATCAAAGCTTGAGATGGACTTAGGAGGTAAATTGTCGAACCATCTGATTGCTGTCTTCGTGAAAGTCGTTGGAAAAGCTTTGCAGTGAACAACATCTGAGGCGTCGGTGAGGTACATTCTGCTTCTGAAGTTGCTGAGGTGATGGTTGGGATCTGTAGTGCCATCATACAAAGTCATATCCGGGAGTTTGAAGTCCTTAGGAATTTTAGTTTTCATGATTTTCCTAGTGAATGGATCTTGATCTTTGCATGATTTGTCCTCAGGGGTGGTCCGGGTAGCCTTTGCTTTGAGATCGGCTTCGAGTTGTAGGAGTTTATCTTCTAATTCTCAACGTCGCCTTACCTCTCTTTGTAGATCCTTGCCAACTTCTCGTTGATGCTGGCTTTCTTTTTCAAGTTGCTTTAAACGATCTTGAAGCGCTTATATTACTCTTGGATTTGATGAGTTTTTGTCTCCGTTAGATTCCAGGGTATCTTTCGGCGTAGTGTCTGCGTTTTTGTGCGGTGTTCTATCCTCTAGATCTGAATCATGGTCGTTGTCATGGTCGTCCGCCATGGTTATGGGATGACTTCCAGGTCCCCGGCAACGGCGCCAATGTTCCGAGGGTTACCTGAAATTGTAGGTCGATCTCGGACGAGATCTTCTGCACTGGTCGGAGATGACGTGTCCGGCTGGTGAGTGACGGCTGGAGCTGTCGTGTCTGACTTGTTGGACTGGCTGCACTGCTGATCCTAGGTCACCGGAGGGTGGGGGGTACCTGCAAGAGACTCCGATGCTTAAGTTAGCATGGGTATTAAATAGGTTTTTAGTAGAATCAGAGTATGAGTTATACCTGGGTGCTCCAGTGTATTTATAGTAGTTGTAGAGTGACCTTTTTAGATAAGATAAGTTAGTTATCTTATCTTATCTTATCTTTTTGACTTGAGGTCAGCTTATCTTCAAGGGAACCGCCCTTATCCCTGTAGGCTTGGACTGTCTTTGGATTTGGATCGTGTTCCTCTTATTTGGGCCCTTTATTGGGCTTTCCTGGCAATTTGGCCAAGCTTTTTAAGAAGAGGTCGGATGATCTGACCTGAGGAGGTCGGTCGCTTTTTCGCTAATCATCCCGGGTCGAACAGCTTGACCCAGGGTATGAACAGTTACCTACGACCACAATTTTTCATTTACCATTGTCACCGAAAGTCACAAAGCTTCCATCGAATTTATCAAGTTTGATGAAGAATGTGGACTTTTCGGTCATGTGTCTAGAGCATCCCTTATTCAAGTATCACATGTCTTTCTTCTTGGATGCTAAGCAACAATGCACAAATCTTTTAGGTATCCAAACTAATTTGGATCCTTTGAAGTTAGTCCTTCTTGGTTTTTGGTGCACGAAATTGTGATCTCCAGGCTCGAACAAATCCTGGTAATGGCTCCAAAGCTTGGTGCTCTGATCTTAATTCATAATTGTCACAACTTCGATACAACTAACCAGCAAGTGCACTGGGTCGTCCAAGTAATACCTTACGTGAGTAAGGGTCGAATCCCACGGAGATTGTTGGTATGAAGCAAGCTATGGTCACCTTGTAAATCTCAGTCAGGCAGATATAAAGTGATAATGGTGTTTTCGAATATTATATGATAGAATAGGGATAGAGGTACTTATGTAAATCATAGGTAGGAATTTCAGATAAGCGAATGGAGATGCTTTTCGTTCCTCTGAACCTCTGCTTTCCTGCTATCTTCATCCAATCAGTCTTGCTCCTTTCCATGGCTGGCTTTATGTGATACATCACCACTGTCAATGGCTACTTTCGGTCATCTCACGGGAAAATGATCCAATGCCCTGTCACGGCACGGCTAATCGTCTGGAGGCATCACCCTTGCCAATGGCTTCATCTTATCCTCTCAGTGAATAATATGCTCACGCACCCTGTCACGGCAGGGCTATTCATCTGTCAGTTCTCGATCATGCTGGAATAGGATTTACTATCCTTTTGCGTCTGTCACTAATGCCCTGCAATCGCGAGTTCGGAGCTCGTCACAGTCATTCAATCATTGAATCCTACTCGGAATACCACAGACAAGGTTTAGACTTTCCGGATTCTCTTGAATGCCGCCATCATTCTAGCTTACACCACGAAGATTCTGGTTAGGAGATCTAAGAGATATTCATTCTAGCTTAATTCATGTAGAACAGAAGTGTTTGTCAGGCACGCGTTCATAAGGTAGAAGGATGATGAGCGTCACACATAATCATCACCTTCATCACGTTCTTGGGTGCGAATGGATATCTTAGAAGCAAAATAAGAAGAATTGAATAGAAAACAGTAGTACTTTGCATTAATCTTTGAGGAACAGCAGAGCTCCACACCTTAATCTATGGAGTGTAGAAACTCTACCGTTGAAAATACATAAGTGAAAGGTCCAGGCATGGCCGAGATGGCCAGCCCCCTAAACGAGATCAATAGTCTCCTAAGATGAACAATGGAATAAAACTGAGACCAAAGATACCTAATACAATAGTAAGAGGTCCTATTTATAATAAACTAGCAACTAGGGTTTACATGAGTAAGTAATTGATGCATAAATCCACTTCCTGGGCCCACTTGGTGTGTGTTTAGGCTGAGCCTGAGTGTTGCACGTGCAGAGGCTATTTGTGGAGTTGAACGCCAGTTTCTGTGCCATTTATGGCGTTCAACTCTGGTTTTGGATCCTTTTCTGGCGCTGGACGCTAGATTTGGGCAGAAGGCTGGCGTTGAACGCCAGTTTACGTCGTCTATTCTTGGCCAAAGTATGGACTATTATATATTGCTGGAAAGCCCTGGATGTCTAATTTCCAATGCAATTGGAAGCGCGCCATTTCGAGTTATGTAGCTCCAGAAAATCCACTTTGAGTGCAGGGAGGTCAGAATCCAACAGCATCAGCAGTCCTTCTTCAACCTCTGAATCTGATTTCTGCTCAAGTCCCTCAATTTCAGCCAGAAAATACCTGAAATCACAGAAAAACACACAATCTCATAGTAAAGTCCAGAAATGTGAATTTAACATAAAAACTAATGAAAACATCCCTAAAAGTAGCTGAATCCTACTAAAAACAATGTCAAAAAGCGTATAAATTATCCGCTCATCACAACACCAATCTTAAATTGTTGCTTGTCCCCAAGCAACTGAAAATCAAATAGGATAAAAAGAAGAGAATATACTATAAATTCCAAACTATCAATGAAACATAGCTTCAATCATATGAGCGAGACTTATAGCTTTTTGCCTCTTGAATAGTTTTGGCATCTCACTTTATCCATTGAGGTTCAGAATGATTGGCATCTATAGGAACTCAGAGTTTGAATAGTGTTATTGACTCTCCTAGTTCAGTATGATGATTCTTGAACACAGCTTCTTTATGAGTCTTGGCCGTGGGCCTAAGCACTTTGTTTTCCAGTATTACCACCGGATACATAAATGCCACAAACACATAATTGGGTGAACCTTTTCAGATTGTGACTCAGCTTTGCTAAAGTCCCCAATTAGAGGTGTCCAGGGTTCTTAAGCACACTCTTCTTTTGCTTTGGACATTGACTTTAACCGCTCAGTCTCAAGTGTTCACTTGACACCTACACGCCACAAGCACATGGTTAGGGACAGCTTGGTTTAGCCGCTTAGACCAGGATTTTATTCCTTTAGGCCCTCTTATCCACTGATGCTCAAAGCCTTGGGATCCTTTTTATTTGCCCTTGCCTTTTGGTTTTAAGGGTTATTGACTTTTTCTGCTTGCTTTTTCTTTTTCTTTTTATTTTTTTTTTCACCCTTTTTTTTTCTTCTTTTTTTTTTCTGCAAGCTTTGTTCTTTGCTGCTTTTTCTTGCTTCAAGAATCATTTTTATGATTTTTCAGATTATCAAATAACATGTCTCCTAGTCATCATTCTTTCAAGAGCCAACATATTTAACATTCTTAAACAACAACTTCAAAAGACATATGCACTGTTCAAGCATACATTCAGAAAACAAGAAGCATTGTCACCACATCAATATAATTAAGCTAAGTTCAAGGATAAATTCGAAACTCATGTACTCCTTGTTCTTTTGAATTAAAACATTTTTCTTTTAAGAGAGGTGATGGATTCATAGGACATTCATATCTTTAAGACAAAGTTACTAACTACTAATGATCATGTAATGAAAACACAAACATAGATAAGCACATAACATAGAAAACGAAAAAACAGAGAAAGCAAGAACAAGGAATGAATCCACCTTAGTGATGGTGGCGTTTCCTTCTTGAGGAACCAATAATGTCCTTGAGCTCTTCTATGTCTCTTCCTTGCCTTTGCTGCTCCTCCTTCATTGCTTTTAGATCTTCTCTGATTTCATGAAGGATGATGGAGTGCTCTTGATGTTCCACCCTTAGTTGTCCCATATTGGAACTCAATTCTTCTAGGGAGGTATTGATTTGCTCCCAATAGTTTTGTGGAGGAAAGTGCATTTGAGGCATCTCCGGGATCTCATGGTGGTGAGCTTCCTGCGCCTCTTGAGCTCCATGAATGGGCTCTCTTGCTTGCTCCATCTTTTTCTTAGTGATGGGCTTCTCTTCCTTAATAGGAATGTCTCCTTCTATGAAAGCTCCGGCTGAGTAACATAGATGGGAAATGAGGTGAGGGAAGGCTAACCTTGCCATAGTGGAGGACTTGTCAGCCACCTTGTAGAGTTCTTGAGGTATAATCTCATGAACTTCCACCTCTTCTCCAATCATGATGCTATGGATCATGATGGCCCGGTCTATAGTAACTTCAGACCGGTTGCTAGTGGGAATGATTGAGCATTGAATAAACTCCAACCATCCTCTAGCTATAGGCTTGAGGTCCAATCTTCTTAGTTGAACCGGCTTGCCTTTGGAGTCAATCTTCCATTGAGCTCCTTCTACACATATGTCCATAAGGACTTGGTCCAACCTTTGATCAAAGTTGACTCTCCTTGTGTAGGGGCGTGCGTTCTCTTCCATGTATGGCAAGTTGAACGCCAACCTCACATTCTCCGGACTAAAATCTAAGTATTTCCCCCGAACCATTGTAACATAGTTCTTTGGATCCGGGTTCTTACTTTGATCATGGTTCTTGGTAATCCATGCATTGGCATAGAACTCTTGAACCATTAGGATGCCGACTTGTTGGATGGGATTTGTTAGAACTTCCCAACCTCTTCTTTGAATTTCATGTCGGATCTCCGGATACTCATTTCTTTTGAGTTTGAAAGGGACCTCAGGGATCACCTTTTTCTTGGCCACAACATCATAGAAGTGGTCTTGATGGGCTTTGAAGATGAACCTTTCCATCTCCCATGACTCGGATGTGGAAGCTTTTATCTTCCCTTTCCCTCTTCTAGAGGATTCTCCGGTCTTAGGTGCCATCAATGGTAATGGAAAAACAAAAAAGTTATGCTTTTACCACACCAAACTTAGAATATTGCTCGCCCTCGAGCAATAAACAAAAGAATAGAAGAAGAAGAAGAAGAAATATGGAGAGGGAGAGGGAAATGTGGTTTCGGCCAAGAGGAGTGTAGAGGGGTGTGTTGTGTGAATTTGAAGAAGAATGGAGGGCTTTATATAGGGTAGGGAGGTGGGGTATTGGTTCGGCCATAAGGGTGGGTTTGGGTGGGAAATTGGTTTTGAATTTTGAAGGTAGGTGGAGTTTATAAGGTAGGTTTATTGGGAAGAGTGGGTGGATGTGAGTGGTGAAGGTTTAGTGGGGAAGAGAGATTGAGGTGATTGGTGAGGGGTTTTTAGGGAAGAGTGTTTATGGGGTTGTGTGAAAGAGAGTGGTGAGAAGAAGTGAGTGGAGGTAGGTGGGGATCCTGTGGGGTCCATAGATCCTGAGTGGATCCTGTGGGGTCCACAAATCCTGAGGTGTTCAAGGATTTACATCCCTGCACCCATTAGGCATGTAAAAATGCCTTTGTACCCAACTCTGGGCGTTCAGCGCCAGGTTGGTGGCCATTTTGGGCGTTCAACGCCCATCTGTGTGCCATTTCTGGCGTTGAACACCAGAACCATGCCTGTTCTGGCGTTCAGCGCCCAGAAGCTGCCCATTTTGGGCGTTCAGCGCCAGAACCATGCTTTGTTCTGGCGCTGAACGCCAGACAGATGCTCCTCCAGGGTGTGATTTTTCTTCTGCTATTTTTGATTCCGTTTTCAATTTTTATATTTATTTTGTGACTCCACATGATCATTAACCTAAGAAAATATGAAAAACAAAAATAATAGAGTTAGATAAATAAACATTGGGTTTCCTCCCAACAAGCGCTTCTTTAATGTCAATAGCTTGACAGTGGGCTCTCATGGAGCCTCACAGATGTGCAGAGCTTTGTTGAGACTCTCCAACACCAAACTTAAAGTTTGGATATGGGAGTTCAACACCAAACTTAGAGTTTGGTTGTGGCCTCCCAACACCAAACTTAGAGTTTGACTGTGGGGGCTCTGGTTGACTCTGCTTTGAGATAAGCTTTTCATGCTTCCTCTTCATGGTTGCAGAGGGAGATCCTTGAGTTTTAAACACAAGGGAGTCCTTATTCCATTGAAGGACTATTTCACCTCTGTCAACATCAATCACAGCTCTTGCTGTGGCCAGGAAAGGTCTTCCTAGGATGATGGATTCATCCTCTTCCTTTCCAGTATCCAGGACTATGAAATCAGTAGGTATGTAAAGGCCCTCAACCTTTACTAATACATCTTCTACTTGTCCATAAGCCTGTTTTCTTGAGCTGTCTGCCATCTCTAGTGAGATTTTAGCAGCTTGCACCCCATAGATTCCCAGTTTTTCTATTACAGAGAGGGGCATGAGGTTTATTCCTGAACCAAGGTCACACAGAGCCTTAAAGATCATGGTGCCTATGGTGCAGGGTATTATGAACTTTCCAGGATCCTGTCTCTTCTGAGGCAATGTCAGTTGATCCAGATCACTTAGTTCATTGATGAACAAGGGAGGTTCAACTTCCCAAGTATCAATGCCAAATAATTTGGCATTCAGCTTCATGATTGCACCAAGAAACTTGGCAGTTTGCTCTTCAGTAACATCCTCATTCTCTTCAGAAGAGGAATACTCATCAGAGCTCATGAAGGGCATAAGGAGGTTTAATGGAATCTCTATGGTCTCTAGATGAGTCTCAGATTCCTTTGGTTCCTCAGAGGGAAGCTCCTTATTGATCACTGGACGTCCCAGGAGGTCTTCCTCCTTGGGATTCACGTCCTCTCCTCTCCTCACAGGTTCAGCCATGGCGCTTATGTCAATGGCCTTGCACTCTCCTTTTGGGTTCTCTTCTGTATTGCTTGGGAGAGTACTAGGAGGGATTTCAGTGATCCTTTTACTCAGCTGGCCCACTTGTGCTTCCAGATTTCTAATGGAAGACCTTGTTTCATTCATGAAACTTACAGTGGCCTTAGATAGATCAGAGACTAGATTTGCTAAATTAGAAGCATTTTGTTCAGAGTTCTCTGTCTGTTGCTGAGTTGATGATGGAAAAGGCTTGCTATTGCTAAACCTGTTTCTTCCACCATTATTAAAGCCTTGTTGGGGCTTTTGATCCTTCCATGAGAAATTTGGATGATTTCTCCATGTTGAGTTATAGGTGTTTCCATAAGGTTCACCTAAGTAATTTACCTCTGCTATTGCAGGATTCTCAGGATCATAAGCTTCTTCTTCAGAAGATGCCTCTTGAGTACTGTTGGATGCAGCTTGCATTCCATGCAGACTCTGAGAGATCATATTGACTTGCTGAGTCAATATTTTATTCTGAGCCAATATGGCATTCAGAGTATCAACTTCAAGAACTCCCTTCTTCATAGGCGTCCCATTACTCACAGGATTCCTTTCAGAAGTGTACATGAACTGGTTATTAGCAACCATGTCAATGAGTTCTTGAGCTTCTGCAGGCGTTTTCTTTAGGTGAATGGATCCACCTGCAGAAGTATCCAATGACATCTTAGATAACTCAGACAGACCATCATAGAATATATCCAGGATGGTCCATTCTGAAAGCATGTCAGAAGGACACTTTTTGGTCAACTGTTTGTATCTTTCCCAAGCTTCATAGAGAGATTCACCTTCTTTCTGTCTGAAGGTTTGAACATCAGCTCTAAGCTTGCACAGCTTTTGAGGAGGAAAGTACTTGGCTAAGAAAGCCGTGACCAGCTTATCCCAAGAGTTCAGGCTGTCTTTGGGTTGAGAATCCAACCATAATCTAGCTCTGTCTCTTACAGCAAAAGGGAAAAGCATGAGCCTGTAGACTTCAGGATCTACTCCATTAGTCTTAACAGTATCACATATCTGCAAGAATTCAGTTAAGAACTGAAAAGGATCTTCGGATGGAAGTCCATGAAACTTGCAGTTCTGCTGCATCAGAGAAACTAACTGAGGTTTCAGCTCAAAGTTATTTGCTCCAATGGCAGGAATGGAGATGCTTCTTCCATGTAAATTGGAATTTGGTGCAGTAAAGTCACCAAGCATCTTCCTTGCATTGTTGTTGGGTTCGGCTGCCATCTCCTTTACTTGTTCGAAATTTTCAATCAAGTTGTCTCTGGGTTGTTGTAATTTAGCTTCTCTTAATTTTCTCTTCAGAGTCCTTTCAGGTTCTGGATCAGCTTCAACAAGAATGCCTTTTTCTCTGTCGCTGCTCATAAGAAAGAGGAGAGAAAAAGAAAAGAAGAGGAATCCTCTATGTCACAGTAAAGAGGATCCTTATTGTTAGTAGAAGAAAAGAAGAAGAAATTCGAACACAGATAGAAGAGGGGGTTCGAAATTGGTGATGATGTGAGGAAGAGATATTAGTTAATGAATGAATAAATAGAATAGGATTAGAGAGAAGGAGGGAATTTTCGAAAATTATTTTTGAAAAGGAGTTAGTGATTTTTGAAAATTGGTTTTTTTGAAAATTGTTAGTATTTTTTTTCGAAAATTTTTGAAATAAAAAATAAAAAATAAAAATAATTAGTTAATTAAAAAGAAATTTTTTGAAAAAGAGGGAAGATATTTTCGAAAATTAGAGAGAGAGAGTTAGTTAGGTAGTTTTGAAAAAGTTAAGAAACAAACAAAAAGTTAGTTAGTTAGTTGAAACAAATTTTGAAAAGATAAGAAGTTAGGAAGTTAGAAAAGATATTTTGAAAAGATATTTTTGAAAAAGATAAGATAAGAAGATATTTTTGAAAAGATATGATTGAAATAAGTTTTTGAAAAAGATTTTATTTTTAAAATCACAATTAATGACTTGATTCATAAGAAATCACAAGATATGATTCTAGAACTTAAAGTTTGAATCTTTCTTAACAAGTAAGTAACAAACTTGAAATTTTTGAATCAAAACATTAATTGATTATGTTATTTTCGAAAATTTGGTATAAAAATAAGAAAAAGATTTTTGAAAAATATTTTTGAAATTTTCGAAAATAACTAATAATTTTGAAAAAGATTTGATTTTTGAAAAAGATTTTGAAAAAGATAAGATTTTCAAATTGAAAATTTGATTTGACTCATAAGAAACAACTTGATTTTAAAAATTTTTGAAAAAGTCAACTCAAATTTTCGAATTTGATGAGAGAAAAAGGGAAAGATATTTTTTTGATTTTTGAATTTTTATGATGCAAGAGAAAAACACTAAAAAGATGCAATGCATGAAATTTTTAGATCAAAACAATGAATGCGTGCAAGAATGCTATGAATGTCAAGATGAACACCAAGAACACTATGAATGTCAAGATGAACATCATAGACATAATTTTGAAAAATTTTTTAATGCAAAGAAAACATGCAAGACACCAAACTTAGAATTCTTTAATGCTTACGCACTAAGAATTCAAGAATGCATATGATAAACATGAAAAGACACAAAACAAAAAATCATCAAGATCAAACAAGAAGACTTACCAAGAACAACTTGAAGATCATGAAGAACACTATGAATGTATGATATTTTCGAAAAATGCAAGATGCATATGCAAGTGACACCAAACTTATAACATGACTCAAGACTCAAACAAGAACACAAAAATATTTTTGATTTTTATGATTTTCTAAATTTTTTTTTTTGGATTTTTTTTTTCGAAAATTATATAAAAAAAAAGGAAAATTAAGGATTCCAAAATTTTTAATATGAATTCCAGGAATCTTGCCATGTTAGTCTAAAGCTTCAGTCCAGGAATTAGACATGGCTCACTAGCCAGCCAAGCTTTCAATGAAAGCTCCGGTCCAAAACACTAGACATGGCCAATGGCCAGCCAAGCTTCAGCAGGTGATCATGGATCAGCAGCAGGTGGATGAGCAACAACTAATTTGCTCTTGATAACAAATTACAAGCCTCAGTCCAAATGAATTTAGACATGGCTTTACAGCCAGCCAGGCTTCACATGCTTCATGAAACACTAGAATTCATTCTTAAAAATTTTGAATAAATTTTTGAAAACATTTTTATTTTTTTTTCGAAAACAAAAGAGAAATTTTTGAAAATATTTTTGAAAGATTTTTGAAAAGAAAACGAAAAGAAAGTTACCCAATCTGAGCAACAAGATGAACCGTCAGTTGTCCAAACTCAAACAATCCCCGGCAACGGCGCCAAAAACTTGGTGCTGTTGCCGGATCAAAAAGAACTTGGCGCTGTAGTTGCACGTAATTGCTATTAGAACAATCCCCGGCAACGGCGCCAAAAACTTGGTGCACGAAATTGTGATCTCCAGGCTCGAACAAATCCTGGTAATGGCTCCAAAGCTTGGTGCTCTGATCTTAATTCATAATTGTCACAACTTCGATACAACTAACCAGCAAGTGCACTGGGTCGTCCAAGTAATACCTTACGTGAGTAAGGGTCGAATCCCACGGAGATTGTTGGTATGAAGCAAGCTATGGTCACCTTGTAAATCTCAGTCAGGCAGATATAAAGTGATAATGGTGTTTTCGAATATTATATGATAGAATAGGGATAGAGGTACTTATGTAAATCATAGGTAGGAATTTCAGATAAGCGAATGGAGATGCTTTTCGTTCCTCTGAACCTCTGCTTTCCTGCTATCTTCATCCAATCAGTCTTGCTCCTTTCCATGGCTGGCTTTATGTGATACATCACCACTGTCAATGGCTACTTTCGGTCATCTCACGGGAAAATGATCCAATGCGCTGTCACGGCACGGCTAATCGTCTGGAGGCATCACCCTTGCCAATGGCTTCATCTTATCCTCTCAGTGAATAATATGCTCACGCACCCTGTCACGGCACGGCTATTCATCTGTCGGTTCTCGATCATGCTGGAATAGGATTTACTATCCTTTTGCGTCTGTCACTAACGCCCTGCAATCGCGAGTTCGGAGCTCGTCACAGTCATTCAATCATTGAATCCTACTCGGAATACCACAGACAAGGTTTAGACTTTCCGGATTCTCTTGAATGCCACCATCATTCTAGCTTACACCACGAAGATTCTGGTTAGGAGATCTAAGAGATATTCATTCTAGCTTAATTCATGTAGAACAGAAGTGTTTGTCAGGCACGCGTTCATAAGGTAGAAGGATGATGAGCGTCACACATAATCATCACCTTCATCACGTTCTTGGGTGCGAATGGATATCTTAGAAGCGAAATAAGAAGAATTGAATAGAAAACAGTAGTACTTTGCATTAATCTTTGAGGAACAGCAGAGCTCCACACCTTAATCTATGGAGTGTAGAAACTCTACCGTTGAAAATACATAAGTGAAAGGTCCAGGCATGGCCGAGATGGCCAGCCCCCTAAACGAGATCAATAGTCTCCTAAGATGAACAATGGAATAAAACTGAGACCAAAGATACCTAATACAATAGTAAGAGGTCCTATTTATAATAAACTAGCTACTAGGGTTTACATGAGTAAGTAATTGATGCATAAATCCACTTCCTGGGCCCACTTGGTGTGTGTTTGGGCTGAGCCTGAGTGTTGCACGTGCAGAGGCCATTTGTGGAGTTGAACGCCAGTTTCTGTGCCATTTCTGGCGTTCAACTCTGGTTTTGGATCCTTTTCTGGCGCTGGACGCCAGATTTGGGCAGAAGGCTGGCGTTGAACGCCAGTTTACGTCGTCTATTCTTGGCCAAAGTATAAACAATTATATATTTCTGGAAAGCCCTGGATGTCTACTTTCCAACGCAATTGGAAGTGCGCTATTTCGAGTTCTGTAGCTCCAGAAAATCCACTTTGAGTGTAGGGAGGTCAGAATCCAACAGCATCAGCAGTCCTTCTTCAACCTCTGAATCTGATTTCTGCTCAAGTCCCTCAATTTCAGCCAGAAAATACCTGAAATCACAGAAAAACACACAATCTCATAGTAAAGTCCAGAAATATGAATTTAACATAAAAACTAATGAAAATATCCCTAAAAGTAGCTGAATCCTACTAAAAACATACTAAAAACAATGTCAAAAAGCGTATAAATTATCCGCTCATCAGTTTTCCAAGTGCATTAAAATCACAAACAACCTTGTATGTTTTGTTTCCTACTCTTCTTTTATCAATAAAGCATTAAGAAGAAGAGTGACCAAATTTGTTGCAATTAAAACACAGATTTGTGTGAGCATGTTGCTGAAAACGATTAAGACATGATGCTGATGGTGATAAAAAGATTTGAATTTTCTGGTATTTGAAAAGGGTGTATTTCTTTTGAAAGACCATCTCTAGCATTAGTACCTCCTTTTGTTAGAAATCTTAAACCAGAATTTCTTGACACACATGGGTTTCTAGAACGTGAGGCTCTTTTGTGAAAGAAGAGTTTTCTAAAGACGACCTCATTGTTAGAGATGTAACCCAAACCAGAGTTATTTGAAGCTGGTTCAGATTTTGAATAAGATGCATTTTTATAAAAAATATGGCTTTCCAAAATCAGCATCAATGTTAGATGAATATTCAATACCAGATTTATCAAATGATGATTTCTTTTTTGAAGATGATGCTGTGAATTTGCAAGTGATTTTTCAAAAAAAAAAAATGCATCATTTTTTATTACATACCTTAAACCTTATTTTTCAAATAAAGTTCTTTGATTAGCAAGTAATTTGTCTAAGATGCTTGAGCTATGTTCAAATTTTTCTAAATCGTGGTTTAAACTTTTGATCATTTCATTTAATATTTTATTTTCAGCAACAAGTTCTTGAGAGATATTAATAATGTGCTTTCCATTGAACATTTTAATTTCAGATTTAAAAAAATTCTTCCATGAGATCAAGAGCACATTTGGTCAGCTTCACCTTTTCTTCCAAAAATATTTTCAGTTTTTAAAACTTCAAGCTCAGATTTGTATATATTGTATTTATTCAGCAATTTTTCAGAAAGGTGAGTGAGATCATCAATAATAACATGCAAATCATCAAGAGATAAGTCATAGTAATTTACCTCTTCTTGTTGATCTTCATCTTTGGAGTTTTCTTCCTCATCTGAGTTAATCTTGAGATCCTCCTAAGAAGCCATAAGTCCCTTCCTTTTTGGTTCCTTTGAGTTGCCACCTTTGCTTTTTTCTTTGAGTCTCATAATCCTTCTAAGTTTTCTAGCAAAAAATACAAACTTGTCATCTGGTAAACAGTCACTGGATAAATCATCCAATGATTCAGTGCAAGATTTAAGAGCCACTCCCTTTTTTTTCGTATCATATTTTCTTTTGTGAGTGATTTCATATGCTAATAACTTTTCTCTTAACTCATTACAGGTTATTTCACTTTTCACTCTCTTGTCAAGCTTCTCAAGATTTTTCTCACTAGCATCTGTTCAAAATGAGTAATCCCTATAGCATCCAAGCTATTAATGATGATAAAGAATCTCTCGAACATGTCATCAATTGATTCTCCTTCCTTCATAGAGAACATCTTATACTCTTTTGCTCAGCATGTCACTTTTAGTTTCTTTTACTTGTGTGGTGCCCTCATGTGTAGTTTGAAGATTATCCCAGATTTTCTTTGCTGTTTTGTATCTTGAAACCTTCCAGTATTCCTCAAAGCTGATTGCACAGTTCAGCATGTTGACACACTTGGCATTTAGTTTCCCTTTTTTTTGTCATCTTCATTCCATTCTACTTCGGCTTTGGAAGAGACAAAACCACCAGCGCCAGCCTTTGTAGGGACTTGAGAACCATTTATGATTATCTTCCACAGGTTGTAATCAATTGACTGGATAAAGATCTTCATTCTTTCTTTCTCGTAGTTGTAGTTCCTCCCTTTTTTTTTTGGTTGTAGAATGTAGGTCTGTTGTTGAACTGTCCTTCTATCAGAATATAAGCCACTTTGTTGGAACCCATGAAGTTCACCATTAGGATCTTTTCTCCAAGCTGTGAAGCTTGATCTCTTTGAGACCAAGCTCTGATACCAATTAATGGGATTCAGTGGCTAAGAGAAGGGGGGTTGAATCTTAGCCCCTTTTTGTTGAATATTAATTTCTGATTTTTTAAAGGAACTTTAGGAGATTTTTCTGCTTTTGTCTCGTGCTATGTTGAGAGACAATTTGTTTTGTCTCATGCCGAGATGAGAGACACTTTAGTTTTTGTCTCCTGATTAACAGAAACAGAGAAAGAAGTAGAGAAGAAGAATTGACACCAGATTTATCCTGGTTTAGCTACTAGGTACAATGTGGCCTACATCTAGTCTCCATCACAACAATGATGGAATTTCACTATCTCTTTTTCAAGATTACAAACACCAATTCTTCCTAGGATCTACCTAATCCTATCTGGGACAAGTCCAGATTCTAACCCAACCTGAACTTGACTAGGATTCACCCTAGCTTTCAACAGCAAAGTGCTCATCCAACTTGCAAGGGAACAAGTCCAGATTCTAACCCAACATGAACTTGACTAGACCTCAATCTAGCTTTCAACCGCAAAGTGCTAACCCAACTTGCAAGGAAATTCCCTCAGGATCATGACAACAAAACAGAAATACATACAAAGAATTTTTATGATAACTATGGCTTTTTCTTTAACTCTCTGCCTTTTTCCACTCATTGAATTTTTCTTACAAGACCTCACATTTTGCCTTTTACCAATGAAACACAGACAGACTAAACTGAGAAAAAGAAATATTCAATGAAAGCCATGAAGGAGAAGAATAAACAGCTCAAAGAGCTATGTAAACCCAAACGCGTGCTCTCACTCCTTGCCTCAATCCTTGGCCGTTCTCCCTTATTATAAAAGGAGAAGCTTCCAAGGTTGAAACTGGTTCAACCAACCCAGCAACTTTTTCTCCAACATAGACTAAGTCACAGTTTGAACAAAAGGAAGAGAGAGGGAAAACCAAAACTACATGCATGTACCTCTCTCAACCTCTTTCATCCATTTTCTTTAATCTTAGCCATTGATCTTGACTTTGGCCCCCAAGAATTGATTCTGACCATTGTTGAGCTTCTGGCCTTGGGCAGCTTCAAGCATTCAATTTTTGCTTCTATCTATTTGAGACTCAGAGGCTATCTTTTTTCTTTGATGAAAAAAAATGGAATTGAACTTTTGTAACTGAGATCTTCCTCTCTGACAGAGGAAGATTGCATCTATTTTTGACAAATAAAATCTTGAGACCCTTTTTCAAATCATGCCTTCAATGGCAAAAATCTTGCTTTTGTTTTCTTTAGATTTTCACCTCTGAAGAGAGATCTTCAGTAGCCCTTCTACTTGATAGCCTTTTTCTTTATAGGCTTCTGATAACTTCTTCTTGCTTTTATGTTCTTCTTTGACAAATGATATGACCGAATGCAAAGAGAGAGGAGAGAGAACAGACAAAGCTTTCAAAGGAAGCATTCAAAGCACATTAAACTCAATTGAAATCTTACTTCCATTTCCCAAGACCAAAAGTAACGTGTAAGGCTTTGAATGCAATTAAATCAAATTGAATTTTTACTTTCAGTTACCAAGACATGAAGTCACGTGTTAGGCTTTTGGTTACTTGAGGAATGTAGTCAATTGAGTTGAGATTTGGATTCCATATGACCGAAGCATGCGTGAAGTCCTTGGGCCAATTTTTAGTTTCATTGCCTTTTAGCCACTTGAAGTAATTCTTATTGGCCTAAACTGGGCTTTCATCACTTGGCTCAATTTTGGATTTCAACCACTTGAATTAATTAATTTTTACACAAGGTTGAATGATCAAATTGGGCTTGTATTGAATGGTCCAATAGAAAACTAATTTCTTTCCTGCATTTTAACAAAAACATCAAACAAACTATTGGAAGCAATTTAAACAATTAATAATATTTTAATAATTTCCTAATTTATATTTTAATAATATTTGCTCATCATTTCAGTTTTCCAAACACAACAAGAGAAGAATAGTAACATTGTCATAGATAAATCAAACAGAATGGATCTTTGAATAAAATAATGATGATAAATATAATCATAGAAAAATCAAACAGAAAGGATCTTTGGATAAAAGAAGGGTCTTTGAATGAAATAAAAAAGAGTAAAGTATCATTTTTGTCCCCAACGTTTAGGGTAAATCTCAAAGTTGTCTCTAACGTTTAAATCATCCTATTTAAGTCTCTAACGTTTCAAAATTGACTCAATGTTGTCCAGTCGTTAGAGATCTGTTGACAGAATTGACGGCGGGACAAAATTGAGATGATTTTGAAACGTTAGGGACTTAAATAGAACGAAAACGTTGGGGGAAAAAATAATACATAGAAACAAATTTTAATTTTATCCTTCAATAATATCAATCTTTTACGGTACATAGTTATTCAATTATATTTTAATTACATCTAAGTAAATTATACTTAATCACATTACTTTTACTCTAAATAAATTTATTTTTTTAATAATTTTACTCATCATAAAATGTTTGTAGAATGACTAGTACATAAATTTATGGAGAAAAAATGATACATATACAATAAAGTAATGTGATTCTAGTCATTCTACAAATATTTCATGATGAGTAAAAATCTTTAAAAGTAAAATTATAAAAAAAATTATTTAGAATCAAAGTAATGTGATTAAGTGTAATTTACTTAGGTGTGATTAAAAAATAATTGAATAACTATGTACTGTAAAAGATTAATATTAGTGAAGGATAAAATTAAAATGTATTTTTATGTATCATTTTTGTTCCCAACGTTTTCGTTCTATTTAGGTCCCTATCATTTAAAAATCGTCACAATTTTGTCCCGCCGTCAATTCCATTAACAAATCCCTAACAGCAGGACAACATGGAGTCAATTTTGAAATGTTAGGGACTTAAATAGGACGACTAAAATGTTAGGGACAACTTTGGGACTTATCCCAAATGTTGGAGACAAAAACGATACTTTACTCAATAAAAAAAATAAACATAATCATAAGTCAAACATAAGGGACCTTTGAAAGAAGGATCTTTAAATAAAATGAGAATAATAAACAGAATCATAAATCAAACAGAAAGAAAAAAGAAGAACAATCATAATCAAACTTTAATTTGTACTTTTCATTACTTTTTCTTGTATCTTTTATGGAAGGTATTGACCTCAAACCAGTATAAAAGATGGGAGTCCCCATCCCTTACCGAAGGTTCTTATCCCAAACGTTTTGGCGATCACCTTCCCTTATCGAAGGATCATCTCGATCGATCACCTTCCCTTACCGAAGGATCATTCCCTTAATTCAATTTATAATCAAGGTTATTTAAATATACACAAGAAGGGAGTTATTTCAACAAAGAGATATTATTATATAAAATTGATGGGAGTCCCCTTTCCTTACCGAAGGTTCTTATCCCAAAAGTTTGCCGATCACTGAAGAACGAAACTCTCGCGCGATCTAGAATTTTCACAAATAAATTCCCGTTGTAAGTATAGCTTCTAGACCGACAAGAATTCCTTTCTTACAAAAGTTTGGTTGTCACAAGTAACAAAACCCAATAAAATTTATAACCGAAGTATTTAAACCTCGGGTCGTCTTCTCAAGGAATTGCAAGGAGGTGTGATTTATTATTGGTTATGGAAAAAGGTATGTTTTTGGGTTTTTTAAATAGGGAACAAATAATTTAAATGGCAAGAAAATTAAATTAATGATTATAAAGAATCTCTTGGCAAGGTATAAGAACCGGAAATTCTATCCTAGTTATCCTTATCAGGTGTGATGAGAATTGTTGTTGCTCCCACTTAGTTAACTCTTACTAAATAAAAGAAAGTCAAGCGGACTAATTAAATTGATCCTCAAGTCCTAGCCAACTCCTGTGGAGAGACTAGCTTTAGAGCGATCCAAATCAATCAGCAACTCCAATTTCAATCAATAGTTGAGTTTGATAACTCAAGTGTTACCCATCAGTTAACCAAAGCCAAAAGGGAAAAATAAATCTAAATTAAATTGAAAGCGTCATAAATAGAGTAAAACAATCATTAATTTGAAATTCCTCAAATTGAATTTAAACATAAATTCAAGTCCTAACATGGAAAGGTTCATAAGCCAAATTGAAAAGATAAATAACAATTAAAGTAATAGAATAAATAAAACTAGAAAGTAATATAAAGGAACATTGAACCTGTGATTGAAGAAATAACCATAAACTGAAAGGAATCCTAATTCTAAAAATCTAAATCCTAAATCCTAAATCCTAAGAGAGAGGAGAGAGCCTCTCTCTCTCTAAAACTATATCTAAATCCTAATAATTGTGAATGTGAATGTTGTATGATGATTTTTTTATGAATGGATGCATTCTCCCACTTTATAGCCTCTAATCTGTGTTTTCTGGACCAAAAACTGGGTCAACAATAGCCCAAAAATCTCCCTCAGCGATTTCTGTTACGTACAGGTCGCTGCAAAGTGACGCGGAAGCGTCGTCCACGCGTTAGCGTGGATTATGTTTTTGCCAGGTCACGCGTCCGCGTGATCCACGCATTCGCATTGTCTGGCTTTGGGATAGCTATGAAAAATTATATATCGTTGTGAAGCCTCGGACGTTAGCTTTCCAACGCAACTAGAACCGCATCATTTGGATCTCTGTAGCTCAAGTTATGATCATTTTAGTGCGAGAGGGTCAGGCTGACAGCTTTGGAGTTCCTTCAATTTCTTGTATTCCTTCCACTTTTGCATGCTTCCTTTCCATCCTCCAAGCTATTCCTGTCCTATAATCTCTGAAAACACTTAAGACACATATCACGGTATCGAATGGTAATAAGAGAGGATTAAGATTAGCTAAATTAAGACCAAAGAAACATGTTTTCAATCATAGCACAAAATCCGGAAGGAAAAAGTAAAACCATGCAAATTGTATGAGTAAGTGTGCAAAGAATTGATAAAAACCACTCAATTGGGCACAAGATAAACCATAAAATAGTGGTTTATTAACCTCCCCACACTTAAACATTAGCATGTCCTCATGCTAAGCTCAAGAGAAGCTATAAAGGAGTGAAGAGGAATGGTAGAATGCATGAAATGCAACCTATCTATATGAATGCAACTATATGCAAAATGTTTCTACCTACTTGGTTAAAAGTAAACAAATCTTTTAAGAATAAATATGAACTGGATTTCACTAATTCAAATCATAAAAAAAGTACAAGTAAACTTTCAGAAGAAAATAGCTCATGAAAGCTGGGAACAAAGAATCAAGCATCGAACCCTCACCGGAAGTGTATGCACTCTAATCGCTCAAGTGTTTAAGGTTTGATTCTCTCAATTCTCTACTAACCATGCTTTCTAAGGCTTGCTCTTCATCTAACAATCAACCAAAATTTAATGAACAAATACACATATCAAGATGTCTTTTAAGGGTTGTAATGGGGTTAGGGTCAAGGTAGGATTGTATTTGGCCAAGTGGACTAAAATCTGAATCCTTAATTAACTTAAACTTTCCACCTAACTTTAGACAATCCATGTAATCATAATACCACATCTAACTATCCATTAACCATGTTTTCCACATATTCATGCATTTGAATTTGAGTACAGTACATATGCATTGCTATCACCATTTACTTTGGGGCATTTTGTCCCCTTTTATTATTTGTTCTTTTTCTTTTCTTTTTCTCTTTTATTTTTTTTCTTTTTCTTCTCTTTTTTTTCGTTTATATTTATGCCTTTTTTTTCTTTTATTTTTTCTCAATGCATATGATTAATTTACTGAATGCATGAATATGTCCTAAACATTTCTTTCACATTTTCAGAAAATTCTAACATACTCAATTCTCAAACCAAATATTTTCAAACCCAATTTCCCTAACACTTAAATCATAAGCACTCTCACTAGTCTAAGCTAACCAAGGATTCAAATTAAGGACATTATTGTTTTCCGCTTAGAGTTAATGATGTGCTAAAGTAAAGAACAAATGGGGTAAAATAGGCTCAAATTGGTTTACAAGGGATAATGAAGGGTTAAGGCCATATGGGTATGTAAGCTCAGTGAAACAAAAGGCCTTAATCATATAAGTGCATGCATACATCAAATCATGGAAATATAGAATTAAACAAGACAAAGATCACAATTTTAGAGAGAACAACACACACCAAAAATAAACTATTGGTTGATAAAATGCAACCAATCCAAATAGGCTCAAAATCTCACTGGTTTTGTGTGTTCGAGCTCTAAACCATGTTCCAGTATAATATTTCTTCAAACAAGTTTAATAAAAATTTTAATTCAAATTAGTGAAATATTATAAAAAGTTTCTTGAAAAAGAAAATATACTTTATCCAAGTGGTAAAATATGCACAAAATCAAACAAACATGCAATCAAACATGTAAATGCAACAATGAATTAACAAAGAAAATAAAACATTGGTGTTAAGAAGAAAATAACTAAGACACGGAAGTCGGTATCGACCTCCCCACACTTAAAGATTGCACCGTCCTCGGTGCATGCTAAGATGTGCAGGTGGACGGGCTGCTACAACTGATGCTTTTCTCTAGAGATTGTGCAGATGGACTTGTCTGTTGCCCCATATAGAAGTTTCTCTTTCCCTTTCTTGGTGGCCAGCCTGAAAGAAGAGGAAAAAGAAGAAAAAGTAACCTAGAAATAAAGATAAGAAAATAAATAAAGTCTGGGTGGGTTAATGCCAAATAATGAGGGTCTCAATTACATGGTAGCTACAACATGCAAGTGAGAAACTAATAGAAGCACATGGCATACCAGTGGTGCAAAAGTTGCAGCAATAGGGGAGAGAGTGTGGGTAATGCAAGATAGTGTAAGTTCATGTCAATGCAAGATAATATAAGTATCATGAAGGAGTAGCATTGACTTATGAAGAATAATACCCAGTCAGAGTAAAACAAGTCATGAAGCACCAGAATAATTCAAGAAAAGATGTAACAGTTGAAGAAGAAAATTTAACACCAATGGAAAAATAATAAATTTAGAAAAGAAAATAAAAATATGCACAAAATTAAAATGTAATGAATGAAAGTATGCAAATAAATTAAATAAAATAGAATGAAAGTGAAGAGGGATGAGAAGTTAAAGGAATGAAGAAGGAGAAAGTAAGAAAGGAGGAAGAAAGAATAAGAAGGGATAAGAAAGAGTTAGGATTAGGGAAGAAAAGATAAGATATCTGGCGTAGATCTGGATAAGCTGTGCGGCGCAGGCGACGTGGACGCGTGGATCACGCAATCGCGTGGTGTGTGATTAGTTAAGGTGATACGGACGTGTGGGGCACACAGTCGCGTGACCTGATTTGTGCTATTGGCGCGAGTGCAGCCGCGCGTTCGCGCAACTCTCTGTTTTATACTCATTTTTCCAATTTTTGGGATGACGCGTTCGCGTGGGTGACGCGATCGCGTGGATGGCCACATTTTGAAAACAGCGCGGCCGTGTGGGGCACGCGTCGCGTGGTAAGGCTTGTGCTTCTAGCATTATTCCAGCCCTACTCCACCATAAGTTTCTGCCATACACCCATTTACGTCGAATTTGCAGAGCCACGCGTTTACGTGGGTGACGCGGACGCGTGGGGAGGTTATTTTCAAAATGACGCGGCCGCGTCAGTGACGCGGTCGCGTGGGCATATTTGTGCCTAAGGTACACCTCCAGCCACGCTTTCATGTGACTTTCTGTTCACTTTTCTTTTCTTCCTAATGCACCTGTGACGCAGACTCGTCGTGTGCGTATTTTTTTTTAAATGCAGAATGCAGAATGCAAATGCTTATGCAAAATTTATGAATGACCACTAATAAAAATGAAAATAAAATAAAATAAAATTAAGAATAAAAAATGAAAGATCATACCATGGTGGTTGTCTCCCACCTAGCATTTTTAGTTATTGTCCTTAAGTTGGACATTTGGTGAGCTCCCTGTTATGGTGGCTTGTGCTTGAACTCATCCAGGAATCTCCACCAATGTTTGTAATTCCAATGGCCTCCGGGATCCCAAACTAGGCGCAGAAAGCCTTCAAGCAGGTTAAAGCAAGTGACCAGGCCCCAAGAGTGTTGATTTCTAGACTGAATTCCGGGGTCCCAGACCTTGCCTTTGCACCCGTCTTCTTGTTGATCATCATGATTCCATCCGGGTAGCAAGCAATCTGAATTCTCACTAAAGCGACCAAACAACTTCCTAGACCCATTCAGTTGTGCTTTACACCAACCTTTGCATTTAAACTTTGAGCCTTTCACCATATTGAATCTTGCATGACAATTCTTACCACTAACCATCTCCCTCTTACTCTTAAAACCACAAAGAGCTCTAAGCTGACCATCTGTCTCAAGCATAGCATATTCAAGTGAGCTAATTAAGGTTAGAGATGAGAGATTTACCCACTTGAATGAAAGGATGGATGGTGATGGCTTTGGGGGAGAGGTCTCCAACAACTTTGGCAAGGTGATTTCCAGCTCAATTCCCTTGTGCTCTTCTTTGATAACTTCCTCCTCCTTGCAAGCTTCATCAATTTTAACCTCTTCTTCTTGGTAGCTTTCTTCCAATTTGATCTCTTCTTCATTGTTCACCAAGGGCATGGGAGGTTGTGCTTTTTCTTCTTTAATCTCCATGTCAAGTCCAATGGGGGAGGATTCAATTGTAGATAAGAATTCATCAATGATTGAATCCATCTCTTGATCATCCCCTTCAAAGTCTTCAACCATGATATGCCTTGGAGGTTGTACACCCTCCTCAACATCAATTTCAAGCTTCTTGGAGGGAGGTTCTATGACTGGAGGTTCCCATGGAGGTTCCGCATCTCTTAAGTCTTCGACCACTTCTTCCTTTTCAATGATTACAGCTTTCTCCAATTGTTCCAATACAAAGTCATGCTCCTTACTGTCCACCGGAGTTTCTAGTGTCTCCTTCATGCTACATTCTTCATTAGATTCTCCACATGAAGCCATGGGGGTTCCTTGAGTGTCTGAACGTCTGGAAGGTAATTGATTGATTGCTTGATTCAATTGGTGAAAGGTTGCATGAAATTTATCCACTATTTCCTTGAGACGATCCCTTGATTCTTGTCCAGCTTGAATAACATGATTAGGATCATAGTGCTTTTGAATTGATGGATGTAGACATGGTGTATATAGAGGTGGTGGTTCTTGGGAGTAATTAGGTTGGAATTGGGGTGGCTCCATGTATGGTTCATACTGTTCATAGGGTGGTTGATTTGGTGGATAAGGGTTAGGATCATGTGATGGTGTTTGGTAGTAGGGGGCTTGTGAGTATGGTGGTCCAAAGCTATTTTGAGGAGGTGGTTCATTGGCATATGATGGAGCTTGCTGGTAACTACAAGGGGGTCCACCATATCTATCATCTTGGTATGCACCTCGGAATGGCTCTTGACCATAATACACTGGTGGAGGTTGGTTGTCACGAAGAGGTCCACCATAACTATTGTCTTGGCATGCATTGTAAGATAGTCGTTGTCCATGGTATCTTGGAAGGTGTTGTTGCAGAAAGGGTTGATCAGATCCTCATGGCTCCTTCCATCTTTGATTGTTTCGACCTTGATGCATGTTCTTGTTATAGTTTCCATTCCTTGCAATAAAATTAGAACCAAACTTGAAACCAGAGGGGTGAGAATTCATAGTAACTAATAAAAATTAAAAACAAAAACAACTAAACAAGCAAAGGAAAATAAAATAAAATAAGAGAAAATGTTTGAAAAAGATTTGATTTTTAAGATTAGAAAAGATAAGATAAGTTAGGTAAGAGAAGATAAGTTTTTAAATTAAAAGGTTTTGAAATTTAAATTTTTGAATTTGAAAATTAAATTTTGAATTTTAAAATTTGAAATTTGAAATTTGAAATTTTAAAATTTGAAAATTTGAATTTTAAATTTTGAAATTTAAATTTTGAAAAAGTCAACAATATAAAATAAAGATTTGAAAAAGATTTAAATTTTGAATTTTGACTTTTGAATTTTGGACTTTAATTGAAATTTGAAATTTGAATTTGTAATAAGATAAGATAAGATTTTGAAAAAGATTTGAATTTTGAAATTTAAAACTAAGATAAGATAAGATAAAAATTTTAAAATAAAAATTTGAAATTTTTTGTTTTCGAAAAAATCAATTTAAAAGTAAATATTTACAATAACCAATAATAAGGCACACGTTTGCAACTACCCGGCAACGGTGCCATTTTGAAGAATGAAACTCTCGCGCGATCTAGAATTTTCACAAATAAATTCCCGTTGTAAGTATAGCTTCTAGACCAACAAGAATTCCTTTCTTACATTTGGTTGTCACAAGTAACAAAACCCAATAAAATTTATAACCGAAGTATTTAAACCTCGGGTCGTCTTCTCAAGGAATTGAAGGGAGGTGTGATTTATTATTGGTTATGGAAAAAGATATGTTTTTTGGTTTTTGAAATATGGAACAAGTAATTTAAATGGCAAGAAAATTAAATTAATGATTATAAAGAATCTCTTGGCAATGTATAAGAACCGGAAATCCTATCCTAGTTATCCTTATCAGGTGTGATGAGAATTGTTGTTGCTCCCACTTAGTTAACCCTTACTAAATAAAGGAAAGTCAAGCAGACTAATTAAATTGATCCTCAAGTCCTAGCCAACTCCTGTGGAGAGCCTAGCTTTAGAGCGATCCAAATCAATCAACAACTCTAATTTCAATCAATAGCTGAGTTTGATAACTCAAGTGTTACCCATCACTTAACCAAAGCCAAAAGGAAAAAATAAATCTAAATTAAATTGAAAGCGTCATAAATAGAGTAAAACAATCATTAATCTGAAATACCTCAAATTGCATTTAAACATAAATTCAATCCTAACATGGAAAGGTTCATAAGCCAAATTGAAAAGATAAATAACAATTAAAGTAATTGAATAAATAAAACTAGAAAGTAATTTAAAGGAATATTGAACCTGTGATTGAAGAAATAACCATAAACTGAAAGGAATCCTAATTCTAAAAATCTAAATCCTAAATCCTAAATCCTAAGAGAGAGGAGAGAGCCTCTTTCTCTCTAAAACTACATCTAAATCCTAATAATGTGAACGTGAATGTTGTATGATGATTTTTTGATGAATGGATGCATTCTCCCACTTTATAGCCTCTAATCTGTGTTTTCTGGGCCGAAAACTGGGTCAAAAACAGCCTAGAAATCACCTCCAGTGATTTATGTTACGTACAGGTTGCTGTAAAGTGACGCGAAAGTGTCGTCCATGCGTTAGCGTGGATTGTGTTTTTGCCAAGTCACGCGTCCGTGTGATCTACGCATTCGCGTTGCCTGGCTTCGAGGCAGCTATGGCAAATTATATATCGTTGCGAAGCCCCGGATGTTAGCTTTCCAATGTAACTAGAACCGCATCATTTGGACCTCTGTAGCTCAAGTTATGACCGTTTTAGTGCGAGAGGGTCAGGCTGACAGCTTTGGAGTTCCTTCAATTTCTTGTATTCCTTTCACTTTTGCATGCTTCCTTTCCATCCTCCAAGCCATTCTTGCCCTGTAATCTCTAAAAACACTTAACATACATATCACGGTATCGAATGGTAATAAGAGAGGATTAAGATTAGCTAAATTAAGACCAAAGAAACATGTTTTCAATCATAACACAAAATCCGGAAGGAAAAAGTAAAACCATGCAAATTGTATGAGTAAGTGTGCAAAGAATTGATAAAAACCACTCAATTGGGCACAAGATAAACCATAAAATAGTGGTTTATCAATCACCTTTCCTTACCGATGGATCATCTCGATTCGATCATCTTCCCTTACCGAAGGATCATTTCGATTTTCTTGTTTTTGGGGGTCACTTTCCCTTACCGAAAGATCATACCCTCAGTTCTTTAATGCACATAAAATAGTTATTATAATGCATAATGTGTATGAAATAGAGACATTATATCATGACATGCAATGCTAACACCTATATTTAAAAACATTTAAGATATGACATATAAAAAAGTAGTATAAAATCCCCTACTTGGAGTGAAGTTTGTAAAAATCCTATATATATTCCAATGCAAATAGATACGATTCGTTAGCGAAGAGAGACTTGATCCATGGCTAGACTTTGCAATATTTTCATGTAGGTATGAATCTTTGACATGATAGAAAGGAAATCTCCATATTCCGTAGTTGCATAGTTCAGAGAGAATATCTTTCCAAACAATATATGAGTGATATTTGTGAATAGTTTGGTCAAGTATTTAGAGTGAGAGTAAGAAAGTGAGAAGAAATAATGGTTTTTCTTATGATGAAGTGGAGAAGGTATATGAATGACAATTTATATAGATAATAGACGATAGAAAAGATAGGTTATCTAGAACGTTTTGTATAAAAAAAGGAATAGAATAAGAAAGGAAGGACTCAAATAGCTCTTAGGTATCTACAAATTGTGTTAGGAGAATCTAACTCGCGTTTGGGTAAAATCTCCAAGCTGAAACGTCACTTTGAAAGTCCTAAAATCTTCTACGTTTGGAATTTGGAAATAGCTATTAGACACAAATTTATAGAGAATTGAGTTAAATTTAAAATGAATCTTAAACGAAGTCAATCGGATAAGCACAACTTGATAAGAGCGCAATTCTCTACTATAAACTTATAACAGATTTATCATTTATCTACCTAATTTAATTTTAATTGATTTTATACTGAACTTAAAGAAAAAAGCTAGTTTTCTTATCTTTTCAGGTAACTAAAGATCATTCAAATCCAATAAGTATGAAATTAGTTATGACTATATCTTGAAAGATGGTTTATTGTTAGTTAGGAATTCACTACAGCTAGTGCTTTCGTATTTTCAAATTTTAAATTAGATATGTTAGTTTTTCAAGTACATTATTTTCTAATTCTTTATTTTGAATCTAAATCTTAAATCATTACAATTTTTAATTAATTAATTATTGAATAATGAACCTGATTAAAAAAGTTGGGATGTTACACAGAACTAATGCAAGGGGGTCTCAACACTGACACTGCTGAAGCAATTGACATGGATGAGAAGGCGGGCGTAATCATGCCCCTATCTCAGCCATCAATGTCCTAAGTTGAAACTGTCCCAGAGTGGTGGTACAGCTTTCGAGTTGAAAAACATGTGCAAGAAGCATAAGCCTGCCATTATGTACCTAATGGAAACTAGAGCTAAGGAAGAAAAAATAAGAAGATAGCTAGAAAGCATCAGTTTAAGAATGTCTTTTATGTAAAATATCAGAGTTTGTCCAGAGGTCTATGTCTTTTATGGAATGAAAAATTTGATATTTTGTTTGAGTAAACTACCATTTCTTCCCACAAAAGTTAAAGACGCTGACATATCTACCCATAGAAGTAGAAAATTACCATTTATACCCATGAAACATGAGTTCCGCATAACAAAATTATCCAAACACAAAAAAATTACCTAAAAACTCCAAATTACCCTTATCATTACCACTACTACCATCATCTTCCATCTCTCTCTTCACATTACCTGAACACCCTCCGATCTAACCTCTATTTCTCTGCCACAAACCACCTCATTGCCGCTCCTTCATAACCTCAATTAAAGTAGTGCATTGAAAAATAGTGACCTCATGAATTAAAACGGAGAAAAGCACCTTTGGAGGAATCAAAATCAACCTAGAGAGGGATTTAAAATAGATGACTATGAGTAAGAGTCAAAATTGGATCTTGGTTTCAGTTGAGTGTGAAGCTGTTTGAGGGAACAAAATAGTGAAAAGGGTGTCATGGAGAAAGCTGACAGAAATAGGGCGGAAAGGGACACAGATCCAAGGTGTGAAGAGAGTAAAGAGAAAGGATCATATCTGAATAACCAAACACAGAAGCCTCATGTATTTGGATTCACTTTTTCTGGGAGAAAAGAAAAATGGCGAAAGAGAAAGAGAGCTCGCCGCGCAAAGAAGACCGCGACGGTGGCGGCTGGTGCGGTGGCCCGTTGGAGGCACTAGTTCGGTGATGAGGAGAAGGTAGCCATGGTAGGTGAGGGTGGTCAGAGGTGAAGAGAGGGGAGGGGGCACTGCGGCTCTAGGGTTGCTGACGGTGACGAAGCAGGGGCTGGTGCGAAGGTCCTCTGGTCAGCAAGGGCGAGATAGGGAAGGAGAGAATGAGGGGTGGTCACTGACGTTGAAGCTGGAGGCTGCAAGAACGGAAACAGAGGTTGAGACATTTGCCACGGAGGAAGAGAGGTGGCTCGCGGCTGAAAAATTGCTGTTAGGATTGTTTAAAAATCAATTGATTATTGGTGAGAGAGATGGGGTGGGATTAGTGGTGGTGGTGGTGGTAAAGTGATGAGCAGATGAGGATGATGGAGTGGTTAGTAGGGAAGGAAAAGATGATGCAGATGATGATAAGGGTAATTTGGAGTTTTTATATGATTTTTTAGTGTTTGGATAATTTTGTTGTATGGAACTTATGTTTTATGGGTACAAATGATAATTTTCTTTTTCTATATGTAGATTTGTCAGCATTTTCAACTTTCGTGGATAGAAATGGTAGTTTATTCTTTTGGTTAATTGTCGGAGCCAAGACTTTATTATTACTAATAGAAAGAGAAATAATAATCCTAATTTAAAGTGTGGTTTCACTTGTGGAATCCTATCCACCTTCAAACAAAGAAGGAGAATGTGGCAATCCTTAGTTGATTCTAAGGATCTGCTGGATGAACCAAGTTGCTTCATAGGAGACATCAACTACATTTTATATCAAAAAGAAAAAATCGCCTGTACCGTTAAATTAGTAGATAATTAGTCGATAAAATAGTTTTTAATAAAGAAGATTAGAAATGTGATTATATTAAATTAGGATAGAGCTCATCGAAATAAGAATTTTGACACTAATTTCGAAGAAATCGGTCCAAGATTAGACCAAACGGGCCAAACCGGTTGAACCGGGCTCAAACCGAGCCCATGGGCCCAACTGGTTCAGCAATTAAATGAACCCAAGCCCCCTTCTTTTCTTTATTTTCAGCTGGAGCAACGTGAAAGACTCCAGAGAAGAGAAAGACACCAAAACCCTTACGGCAATCTTCAGCTCGCCGTAACTTCTCCGTCCGAGCTCCGATCGTCACACCGTTTGTGACCACGCGATCACCGCGTCGAGCTCTACGTTTCTACTGGAATAATTTTATTGGTAAGTCATTTATCACTCCCAGCCACTTCTTTTCTCCAATTTTTCAAAAAATTGGAAGGGATATTGAATTTCTTTGATTTCTGATGTTTTAGGATCCAATTAGCTTGAAGAAAACGTTCGCTCTCGCTTATGTGAAGCTTGGGTAAGGTGAGGATACCATAATTCTATTTTAATTTTATTGAATTTGAGCTTTGAGTATTAAATTGGGTATATATGTCTTATGAATGTGTATTAGGTTGTGAATAAATAATTGGAGCTTGAAATTGTGAATACCGGAACTTGGAGGAAGCTGTGTAGTTGAGGTTTTGGGGATGTGATTGGTTTTAATTAAATTTCCTTGATCGTTACGTAGAAATTGGCCAAGGTATGGTTTAGGTTTCTTGCATTTAATATATAATATTCTGTGAAAACTTAGGCTAGATGACGATAGGATAAGTTGGAATGCAGGTGTGTGTTTAATGTTTAGCAATTTGTTGATGAATATGTTTGGTTGGTGTTTGTTGGATAATTAGTGATTTGATTATGGGATGGAGATTGTTATTATGTTAATTTGGAAAGAGGCATGGTTAAGTGTCGTTGCTGGAATTGTGTAGGTATTGATAGGTTGATAATGAATGGAATGGAAACTTTGGATGAGAATAAGGTTTAAAGGAATTTGCAAAATTGTGGTTTTGGGTTGAACTTTGGGAGGCTATAACTTGGATTTCGGAATCCCAAATTGATTCTAACTTATTTTAAATGAAAATTGAGTTCGTGAAGTTTATTCCGTTCGAAGAACGGAAGAAAAGCGATTTAAAACGATCAAGTTATGCTTGTCGGAAGTTTGGAGGGTAATATGTTGATATGCAGGTGGTATTCTCCCGAATTGTCTTTTTTTGAAGAACGTACGTCCACGCGTACGAGTGGCATGGAATTTTGATGACGCGTATGTGACTGGTCCCATGCGCACGCGTGACATGAAGTTTTCACCCACGCGTACGCATGACAAAAGGACGCGTGCACGTGTGAGCCAGGCGTATGCGTGGCCCCTGTTCTAGCAAACATGATTTTTGAAGTTTTAAACCCTATTTCAAACTTCTAAACCTCTATTCTCATTCTTAGTCATAAATAATAGTATTAGACCTGATATTCAGATTAAGTTAGGAAATGGGGATAACTTGGAGATGAAGTAAAGCTGAAAAGTGATGAATTGACTATAAAATGTTACGGATGATCATGTATGTTACTTGGCTTGATAATCAAATGAATGATCATGTATGATACTTGGCTTGAATGATTAAATGATCTGAGATACGAGATTCTCTGGGTAAAATATCGTGGCTTGCCACCACGTGTACCAGGTTGAAAGCTCGATACTTTGTTGACTCTACGGCGTAAGGGCGACCGGGCACTTATAAATTCCCGGGAATGTTAACCCCCATTGAGCAATATTTATTATTTAAGAAAAAGCTATGCATAGACTCTTGGGGATGAACGTCGAGGGACAGTCTAAGGTTTTCGGACTTGTCGAGTTAGCTGGATAACCAACAGATGAGCCTCATCATCCATAGGACAGGCATGCATCATATGCATACTACTTGAATTACTTGTTTAATTTGTGCATTAACTGGGTGTGCCTAAATGTACTTTCTATGCTAAATTTATATTTGTTACCTGCATTACTTGTAACCTTCTTGTGCTTGCTTTTATCTATTTATCTGTCTGTGAAATGCTGACAGAGATGGAGGTATGGAGGAATGGCAGTATGGGACTTAGATTTTAAAGTTAAGTTAAGTTAAGCTTAGATACTCTTAGAAAACTACCTTTGATGGCTTCTATTTAATACTTTAAACTCTATAATCTGAGTGTCGGCGTTCTAGGATTGCCTCTGGCATTCCCAAGACCTTATATATTATGTGTGTGGCACCTTTACCATACTGAGAACCTCTGGTTCTCACCCCATACTATGTTGTTATTTTTTAGATGCAGGTCGAGAGGCATCTTGTTAGGCGTCTGCACTCCTGCGAAGTGGTTACTGGGATATTTTATTGTACAGCGATGTATATATATGTACTTAGCTTTCTCTCCGCACATCTTAGAGGTTTATGGAGAGGCAGGATTTTGTTTATGTACATCTGGGTTTTGGATATGTATATGTGTGTGTGTGTGTGTGTGTGTGTGTGTGTGTGTGTGTGTGTGTGTGTGTAAATATTCTCTGGCTAGCCTTAACTTCGCGGGCTAAGTTAGGAGCTTGTTATTTTCTATCATCGGCTCTCTATTCCTACTTTTATTATCTTATGTTTGATAATTATAGTTTTCTTCACACGCAAGTTATTTCGTTTTTGGAGCGTTGCGCTTTTCGTTTCGCGATTTTGTTTTACCCACTTTTTTCAAGACTCCTAGTTTATTATATTCTTTCTGCTATTATATGTATGTATTTTTATTTTAGAAGTCGTTGCACCTCTCCACCTCTATTTTACATTCTAGGTGTAAAGCTCTGTGTGATAGGGTGTTATATCGCCAAGCATCCTAAGCCCACTATTCAAATTGAAGAGTTCAAGGAACTGGTGAACAAGTTTATCTAGTTTAGCAACCCAAGAGATGGTTTTGTGATAGAGAAAGAATTGACAGAGCCCTAATGAATTGGAAGTAGAGGCAAATCTTTAATCATGCCAACCTTTAAGCACTACCATCCATTTCCTCTAATCAGTACCAACTTGAAGCTGAACCAAAAAGTTTTGAGACTTTTCATGTATGAAACTTATTGGGATGACAAAGAAGAGTGCAAGGAAGTCATCAACAAAGGTTGGAATGACAAGGATCAAGATGAAGGAGATTGGAATAGGCTAATTAATAAGACCATAAATCGCATCAAATAGCTTAAGGAGTAAAATAAGTCTAACTTCAAGAACAAATCAAGTGGCAAATCAAAATTTAACACCTCCAAAACTCCCCTCACACAACTAGCCAACAAGAACAAATCAAGGAAGCAAAACAAAGAATCAAAGAGCTATGGAGGCTAGAAGAAAATTATTGGGTACAAAGGGCTAGAATCAAATGGCTCAAAGGATGGACAGAAACTACATTGACAGATTTTAAAATGCCGAAGGAAGTCGGATCCAAAATTAAGGTGAGATCCTGTGGCTGACAGAAAGTTACTACTATAGTTTATTTACATCTAAAGGAATTACAAACTTGACCGACTACGCTAAGGCCATTCCTATTAGAGTCATTGAAGCAATTAATGAAGATCTTTTGAAGGAAGTCATAGAGGAAAAAATTATACAAGCAATGTTTAGTATGGACAGATCAAGAGCACCTGGTCTGGATGGACTAAGTGATCAATTCTACTAAAAATACTAGAATACTATCCAAAATGATGTCTATGTTGTGGTAAGAAATTTCCTTGAGGAGGGTGCTATTCCGAAGCTAATCAACAAAACACAAGTAGTGCTCATTCCCAAGATAAAATATGCAGAAACTCTGAATCATCTGAGATCCATCAGTTGTTGCAACTATGTTTATAAAATCATATCAAAGGTAATGGTGGCTAGACTCCAGAATATCATGGATAAGATTGTCTCTCCCATTCCAGGTGCATTTGTGAGTGGAAGATTATTTTAGGACAACATTATCATTGTGCAAGAAGCTTTCCATAGGATCACAAGCAGAGGAAAAGATGTTTCACAAGACTTAGGCATCAAGAAAGATATGAATAAAGCATATGACAGCATGGAGTGGAACTTCATCGAAGAAGTGCTAAAACAATTTAGGTTCCACCAAAAGTGGATGGAGTGCATCATAAGCGTGACATACATGTTCAAAATAAACGGCACTCTAACAATAGAAATCACTCCTCAGAGAGGACTAAGACAAGGAGACTCTCTTTTTTCCATGAGTGATAGCATACACCCTATCCGCCGGTATCCAACCCGGTTGAGTAGGGTTACCAACACGGTTGAGTAAGGTTACCAACCCGATTTGCAGTGGGTAGGGTGCGGGTTAAGGCTTAACACTACCCGACCAACCTGCACACTATATATGTATATGTTAGGGGTGTTCAAATCCGATTCGGACCGAACTAAACCGACCAACCGAACCGAAAAAACCAAAAACCGAACAAACTGAAAACCGATAAAATCGAAAAAGACATGTTTTGCTGTTTTTATTGCGGTTTGGTTCGGTTTTCAGTTTTAAAAATAAAAACTCTAACCGAACCGAACCAAACCGGTAAGGTAAAAAAACCTTAAAAAATCCAAGCCCACCCCACCCCCAAATGAACGTAACCTAGCCTACCCAGTAACCCCTAAGCCCCACCCCAAACGAAGTATGAAATCCAGCCACTCTCTCCCTAGGTCTTACATCCTCGCTCTCTGCACCTCCCAACTATGGCAAGGGACCGTTTTGCCCACTACCTCGAGAGTTGTCAACGGTAGCTCCCAGTGGCACTGAAACTGATACTGTGATTGGAATCAAGAAACCCTAAATTGAGTCAATAGCATGCAGCAGGTAATAAAAAATCCCTAGCTTCGAATCAATATTCCTTTGAATCGCAATCTTCTTTCTATTATTTTCCCTCCTAATTTATGATATTTTATTTTTCGTCGTTGAAGGGAGGAGGATCCGACATGGAAGTGACATGGGAGGACGAACAGAACATCAATAAGTTCAGAACATTGAACAATTGCTTTCATGAGCTCGAGGATGATATCAAAATCGCCAACTTAACCATAATTTTTTGTTTCTTTTCATTTTTCTTTTTTATTTTTGTTTATTTAGCTCTGTTTTTAGTTCAGTTGTTAGTATATGAGTAGAATAAGCACTCAAATGTATCCTTATAGTTTATAACTTGATGGTAGAAATGGATTGAAAGAACAAAAGAAATCATAGGATATGCATTGATTTACTTATTTAGTTACGGGGTGGGGTTTTAGTTTATTCCTTAATCATCACTATAATAAGTTAGGAGCTAGGACCTTGCAGAATAAACCATCTTTTTTATCGTTAACGATTGATCAATTTGCTCACAAAAATGGTCCCCCAATGACTAATAACTGTATTCCTAAAAGATTCATCCACTTGATCAATCCACCCAAAGTAAGAACCAATATGTCGGCAACCTAATATTTCCTCAGCCAGAATAATTTTTTACTCAATCAAAATGGAACATCTAAGGGTATTGCTGGAGTGTAATTATGGGCAAAATGTAGTTTACTTGTGAGTGTGTTGGTTTTCATTTGGCAAGAATGTTAGGAGTGATGTAGTATATACGAAACCTAGCTGGATTGATCAGTATCAATATCGACATTCAATACTATCCCTGGATAATGTACACTCTTGCAAAGAATACAAAGGATGAAGTTGAGAATAGGATAGAAAACATGAAAGAGGTGACAAGCCATAAACTAACAAAGCTTGACGAGGAAAAAAAATCTGTGGTTGCTCAGATGGCTGAACTAAAGAAGATTTTGTATGGGAAGTTCAAGGACTCGATCAATCTCGAGGAGGATTAGCAGCCTTCTTCTTGTTCATAGGTCTTTTTGGGTTGATTTGAACTCTATTGGACTTTGGGATTCAATCAGATTGCCCCATGTTTTGTTTCATTTCATGTTTAGAATATTTTCTTGCTTGAACTCTATTGTTCTCTTTATTATTAGAATGTATAACTAGATTAGAATGTTTTTACTAGTCTTATATTATTATTGTTCTTATTATGTAACAACTTTTTTATTTCGGGTTGGTTTGCTTAAGAAGTTTCACTGTTTTGTTGGAGAAGACACCATAACTTGGCTATCTTTTAATGGAAATTTATTTTTATTTTCAGTTGTGTTGACTATTAAACTTTTAAACTTTTTTAATTGTCGTATTTGAATTTCTTGTCGTTAAATTTCATTAAACCAAGACTTTGTTAGCTATTGTGTATTTGTGTTTGTCGATTTCAATGTTATGACTTTGTGAAATAGTATGGTAGTATTTTTTTTTTTGAATTGATTGAAAAAATCGGACAAACCGAACCAAACCAAATCGATTTTAGTTGGTTTTATTTGGTTCGGATGGCTTCGATAAAAAAACAAAATCAAACCGAACCGCAGTTTAATTAGACGATTGGATCGGATGACTTTTCTCTCAAAAACCGAATCAAACCACACCGCGAACACCCCTAGTATATGTTATATACTTATATAAAAATATGTTTCAAGTGCATGTTGAACTAAAGACCTTTCACTAAATACAAAAGATCCTTAGTCACTAAGAGAAGATCATTAATTGATAATTTAAAACATTTTTTTTTACATAAAAGTCAATTCAATATTAAATTATCATCAAGTTATATAATAATGTTATATCTTTTTGGTAATCAGCGGGTAGGGTCGGGTATTTGCGGGTTAAGAACGGGTAGAGTTAGGGTTGGGATATTCTCAACCCATGGGTAGGATAGGATAGGGTTGAGTTTATATAAAAATCTCAACGTGCCAGTAGGGTTAGAGTTTGATCTAAACCTTACGCTACTCATTGCCACCTCTACTTTTCCCTTATCTATTTATTATTGCTTCAGAGGTCTTCATTATTCTCATGGATAATGCCTTGAGCAAAAATTTAATATCTGGGGTCAAATTAGTTCCGAATGAACCAATTATAACTTATATATCTTTTGTTAATAATTGCATTATTTTTTCAGGTGCAAAAGAGGATGAAATTTACTAATTGATTCAAATTCTCAATCAATACACCCCAGCATCAGGACAGGTGATCAACCTAGAGAAGTCAGGAATAAACTTTGGCAACCAAATCCCTCTTTAGACCAAGGTCAACATTGAGGAAATCATTAACATCCCGGAATGGGATATGTAACACCCTACCACATAGAGCTTTACGCTTAAGTCGTAAAACAGAGGTGATGTGGTATTACGACCTCTAAAAAAATAAAATGTAC
The DNA here is from genome assembly GCF_003086295.3 of Arachis hypogaea. Classification (NCBI taxonomy): domain Eukaryota; kingdom Viridiplantae; phylum Streptophyta; class Magnoliopsida; order Fabales; family Fabaceae; genus Arachis; species Arachis hypogaea. Next base: position 23,674,573 of record NC_092049.1, read on the forward strand.
ATACATAATATATAATTGAAGGAATATAATATTCGATGAGTCTTGAAAGGAAGCTTAAACAAAATCGTGAAAAAAGAAAAGCGCAGCGCTCACATAACCAAATCTTGCGTAAGAAGAAACGTAAGATACATATGAATAAATAAGAAGGGATTTTCAAAAGATACAAAACGTTCAATCTCTAGGCCCAACCTGTGGAGTTAAGACTAGCAGGAGAATATTTACGTAAGTATATACAAATCCCAAGTTCCAACATACTCAAAATAAACCCTAGTACTCCATCAAACCTCTATGAGGTACAAAAGTAAAGCACATATATTAAGGAGAATTCTACACACACACACACACACACACACATATACATATACAAAACACAAAAGCCAAAGTCAGAACTTTGCTTGCAGAGTAATCCAGACGCCTAACGAGGTGCCTCTCGACCTGCATTTGAAAAACAACAAAATCCGTATGGAATCCGATTCTCAGCATGGTAATAGTGCCCACATACATAATATATATGGTCCCGAGAAAGCCAGAGGCAATTCTAGAACTTTGACACTCATATTTAAAACTTAAAGAATTAAAACGGTAAACCATAAGCAGGATAGTTATCTAAGGTTCTTAAAGTTCTAACTCATTCCTAACTTAATCCCTCAATTTACAATTTACTTTTTGTCTCATAAAATTCAAACCCTATAATTCACCTTCTATCTCCTCCATCTCTCTGAAACACCGGTGCACAGACAAGCAATACAGACAAAGCAATCACAGGTAAAATTTAGATACAACAAGTAGCAAGTATAGCAAATAAGCATAGTAATTCACAAAGGCAAACCTAAATAATGCACAATCAAACAAAGGAAACATATGCATATGATGTATGCCTGACCTATGGCTGATGAGTCTCATCTGTTAGTTATAAAGCCAGCCCGACATGTCTGGTAGCTAACCCTGGACAGAATACCACAACATGAAACATGTATTACTCGTCTCCCCATGCCAGTATTTCACCGAACCCAGGATAGGTATTACTCGTCTACTCAGGTAAGTGCCTCAAACCATAACCCAAGTAGGAATTACTCGTCTATCCACAGCTTATGACTCGGATAGGAATTAATCGTCTATCCTAAAAATTACATCTCGGATAGGAATTACTCATTTATCCTCAAAGTCTCACATGGGAATTACTCATCTATCTACAAAATCATAACTCGGATAGAGATTACTTGTCTATTCTCAAAATCTCATCATACATAGAGATTACTCATCTATTCTCAATGTTATACCTTGGATAGGAGTTACTCATCTATCCCTAAAGCCATTACTCAATATCTCATCAATTCGTGTATCCCATTCTTCAACTCCTCTGATGCCAATTCTATCTTCTTTCACTTGCTAACCCTTACTTCGTAACTCAAAACCTTACTAATAAGTTTTAATAAGAGTTTTCAGAGGTTTGGAAAATCAAAGGAATGTTCAATAGTTCAAAAATATTAAATTTCCATCAAAACAATAGTTTTGGAGATTTATAGGCTTGCGAGGAAGTTCAAACGGTGAAAAATGGAGTTATTGTGCAAAACAGGATAGTATGCGTATTCTTCGGTGTTGTGCCTATGTACACAACAAAACGACCTTCCCAACCAGTGGGTAAGCACCCTTGTGTGTGTACGCGCACCCCAAATCAAACTTCCTGGTTTGTGTTCTGCACTTAGGAAAATTTCAGTTTTCTGCACCTAATTTTCGACGCCCATAATTTCCTCTACAAAATTCTGATTTCCACAAACTTTATACCGTTAGCTCTTAAAATTATCTTTAATTTAAAATAGATTTTATTTAAATCCAAAATCCGAGGCTCGAGTTATGGATCGCCGAAGTTCATTAAAATCAAGTTTTACCCAAAAAGTTCAAAACCTCTACTTTCCAAATTCTCATTTTCAAACCAAACTATTATCAACAAAATCAATTCCAAAACACTCAAAATCAATATCAAATACTCATCAACCATTAATCAATCATCCAACTATTTGAAAACTATTTAATCCTCAATCCCTCAACACATTCAAAGTTCTCAATTTAATATACTTCAAGTTAATACTCATCAATTCTTAACATAACAACATTTGTTCATATATCAACTCATACCCATTCAACCAAATTCATACTCATACCCCGACAATATCCCCAATCATCATCACAATTCATTTAATTTCGTTCCTTCCATAACCCCACCACACACTCTATCATCATCACTTATTATCATCAACAACAATATATCATTATCATTAATCACCACAATCATCATTAAATATCACCAACCTCATTCATAATAATAATCATCACATTTTAATCATAACTCAATATTATCACTAGAAATCATTAAGCCTCAACATATTCACATAGTTCAACTTATCCTACGGTCACCTAACCTAAGTTTTCACAAGACATTATATATTACATATAAGAAACCAAAACCTTACCTTGGTCGATTCCTCGTAAAACCCGGAACGTCACAACTTTTCATTGTTACACAACACCCAAGCTTCCAAAGTCACACCAAATAGGTCTCCGGCTCCCTAAAGTCTAATACCAAGTCTCCAACACCACCAATTTGTTTCCAAAATACACAATCCAAACTAATTTCACAAAACAACACTAAAATTATCATAGGGTTCACTAATTAGATAAATTAACAAGGATTAAACATTTCTCACCTTGCTAATGGAAGAATTGAGCCAAAACCCGGCACACCCACTAAGTTAGCTTGATCCTAAATATCAAAATCAACAAAATCTCAACACATACAGTCATTAATTTTCGAAATTAGGGAAGAGTGGCTGAGAAGAAAATACAAGTTACTTACCAAATTGTTATATGGGTTTGGTAGAGCTCATCGCAATGAACACGTGGCCAAAAACAGTGCGGCGATCGAAGCTCCGGATTGAAAGATATGGCAACTTAAAATTTGAGTGAGGGTTTTTGATGGGTGAAAAAATGACGGTTAAGAATTCTAATGAAAATAACGTTGTCAGTACAGTCTTAACCGACGAAAATTGTAACACCCTACCATACTGAGTCTTATGCTTAAGTCATAATTCAGAGATGGCAAGGTATTACGACCTCTAAAACAAAAATTTAGTACGTATAGTATTATGAATGATTGATTATAACTAGGAGCCTTTGAAGAAAAAGGGGTAAACAAAAACCGTAACTCGAAAACGCAACACTCCGAATGATAATGTAACGAGCAAAGGATAAGCTAGCGCAAGATCATATATATAAAGAGTGTCAAAAACGGGAATATCAAGACTCAAAACCCGGTTGCGAAGATAACCGGTCCGAGCATAGCAATATATACATATGATAAAATAAGAAAACCCCAAAGGAAACCCAAAGGGACACAAATACAGAAAACCTATTCTCCAAAAATCCCCTCTAGAAGGAGTCGTCACAGTTTGTATTATTTAATGGAGATAAAAGTATCTAAACAAGATATATAACCCAAAACAGAGTCCCGAGAACAAAGGATCTTCGCTAATCCATAAGTCTCCAGCATGCCTCAACGAGAAGCCTCGCGTCCTGCATCTGAAAACCACAAAATCCGCATGGGTGAGAACCAGAGGTCCCCAGCACGGTAACAGCTTCCACATATATAATACATAATAATAGAGGAAAGCCGAAGGCAATCCTAGAACTTCCTTCAGATAATATCAAAGCTTATAAACAAGCTAAACCGTAAGTGGCAACTGACTAAAGATTCTTCAGTCTAACTAATACTTCCCTTTCCAATTCCTTCAGACCTCCTAACCACCAGCAGGAGTATAATATAGCAAACACAGTTATATCAGATAAGAGATTTACAAATAGGAACAGATAAGGCATTTAGGCAATTAGCAAGTAATATGCAGTCAAATAGGCAATCTCAAACAATTCATGTAGTATGCTTATGATGCATGCCTGTCCCTAGTGGCTGATGATATCATCTGTCGGTTATAGAGCCAACCCGACAAGTCCTGGTAGCTAGCCATTGGACTGTCCCTCTGTCGTGCATCCCCAACTCGAGTTATACTCATCATAAACTTGATCATAATCATGATCCATATCCATCACCCTCACTGGTGAATATTTATCCATCACCATCACTGGTGAATATTTATGGGGGCGAGCTCATCCAGGCCTTTCACAGTGCCCGGCCACACTTACGACATTGGGTTAACAGAGCTTCGAGTCTCAACCTGGAGCACATGGTGGCTAGCCATTGCTACTACCCAGGGAAACCCTCATCTCCAATGGTGGAAGTGCCAACATTCACAATTCATTCAACAGCATATATGCATTTATACTTAGCCATAAACATGGCTCCGCCGCCACACGGCATAATCCAGCCATCCGGCTCACGGTTAAATCCATAATAACCAGCCAATTCATTAACAATTACGGCCATTCGGCCCATGGCATAACAAGCACTTCCACCGCCATCCTCCACATCTCACATAATCATCTTTGATCCTCATGGATCATTCATTTTTCCCTTGCTTCACTCGCAAGTTACCACATTCACTAGCCCTTTTCCTCATGCTAGGCATATCATAATGATTTAAGACATAAGTGGTGAGATTGGAGGCTTAGAAGTATGAAGTTTGGCTTTTAAAACTCAAAAATCAACTTTGGGATGAAAACAGGGCCACGCGTACGCGCACTCCACACGCACGCGTGGATGATGCTTTCTCGAAGAACGGCGCATACGCGCCAAGTGCGCCTACGCGCGAGGGGTCATTCTGCTAAAAATTTTCTAAGTTAAAAGCTGCAGAATTCACAGATTCAACCCCCAATCTTCCGACGGTCATAACTCTCTCATTTTAAATCATTTTTCACCCGTTCTTCGAACGGCATGGACATCCCGGATCCAATTTCATCTCTAAACAGAATTGGCACAAATCAAAGATCCGTAGTCCAAGTTATGTCCCGTCAAAGTATGCCCAAAAACCATATTTTCATTCAAAACCACAAAGTGCCATTTTCAAAACAAGCCACTTTCAACTCTTTTCAAAATCAATTAAAACATGCCAATTTCATCCCTTTTCTTTGAAATCAATCAAAGTGTACCAAATTCAACAACAAGCCATCCTCAACTCACGCATTGACATTTTACCAAAATTCTCAAAACTACCTCCAACCATTTTAACACTTCTCAATCAAAAGGCCAAAGGATAAACACAATATTATGTCATACATACTTCTCATCCCAATTTCTAACAATATCAATTTTCAATCAACCATCATTATATATAATCATCATACTCACCAACAATATGGCACCACCCATCAATTCAACCTCAATCATTCATCAAGCATATATCACAACATGCATTTTCTCACATATCACACAATCAAGGCATCAATATTCATAATCACACATATGATCACATCATATATCTCAACCATTCCACAACATCATCAATTCAATGCCTATCTTAGGGCCTCTAGCCTAAGTATTTCCTACCATATTACATATTAGATACGGGAAACCGAAACCATACCTTAGCCGATTTCCCAAGCTCAACCGGAGCACTTCCAAACCACTTTTCCTCAAGCTCTCAAGGTCTCAAGGTCTCAACACCTCCAAGAACAGATTTTATCACACAAAACCCTCTTCCAAGCTTTCCAAAATCACCAATCAAGCTCCAATATTCACATATACACAACCTAAGCCACAATCATCATACCCATACACAACATCTCAATGCCCAAACCTCATAGAATAACAAATTACACTAGGGTTGAGAATCTTACCACACCCAAGGTCCAAAGAGACAAGATTAACCTTCTCCTTCAAGAGAGTTGGGTCCTATAACATCAAAGAACCCAAAATCTCAACATTTTTACTCATGAAACTCGAAATCAAGGGCTGGAATTTCGAACAGTAAAACGTGGCTTACCTCAAGATTAATTGTATGGGTTTTGTAGAGCTCTCCGCGGTGAACGCGTGGCCGCAAACGGAGCGGCAATCGGAGCTCTAGATCAAAAGTTATGGTGGTTTGAAGATCAAGTGAGAGATAGAACTTGAGAGAGTGTTCTTCCCTCCATGGCCTCCATTTCAGCGTGTTTAGTGTCTCAAATGAGGAGAGAGAGTGCTGAAAACTAGGGTTTTGGTTTAGTTTAGTTGGGCCAAGGGCCCACTTTGGGTCCGGTTGGCCCGGTTTGGCCCGTTCGGTCCAATCTTGGTCCGATTTCTATAAAATTGGTACCGAAATTCTCGTCTCAATTTCCTCTATCATATTAAGCCATAAAAATAACTTTTTGGCTTTCTAGAATAAATTCTCATTTATGGGTTAATTAGCCGTTAATTAACCGGATCTTACATTCTACCCACCTAATTGGGAATTTTGCCCACAAAATTCAAATTCAAATTCAATTACCTGAGAATAAGTGCGGATAATCCGTTCGCATCTCCGACTCAAGTTCCCAAGTGTGTTCCTCAACACCGCCTCGACTCCAAGCCACTTTGACTAATGAAACCTCTTTTCCACGCAACCGTTTGATACTAGTATCATCAATTCTGACTGGAGCCACTGGAAGCGTCAAATCTTCTCTTAACTGAACCGATTCAGGTTCTAACACATGGCTAGCATCAGGAGTGTACTTTCGAAGCTGCGACACGTGAAATACGTCGTGCAGGTTTGAAAGGTGGGGTGGTAGAGCCACCCGATACGCCACCGGCCCAATCCTCTCCAAGATCTGAAATGGACCAATGTATCGAGGATTCAACTTCTTTGCTTTAATCGCTCTACCTACTCCTGTGGTCGGAGTAACTTTCAAGAAAACATGATCTCCTGCCTCAAATTCTAAGGGCTTCCGCCTTTGATCGGCGTAACTCTTTTGACGACTCTGCGCCGTAAGCATCCTATCTCGGATTTTCTTGACTTGTTCAGTGGTCTCAGCTATCATTTCCGGCCCCAACAAGCCTTTCTCTCCAGCTTCATACCAACATAGTGGAGATTGACATTTTCTCCCATACAAAGCCTCATACGGAGCCATTCCGATGCTCGCATGGTAACTATTATTGTATGCAAACTCTACTAACGGCATATACCGATCCCAACTCGCCGGTTGGTCCAAAACACAAGCTCTCAACATATCCTCTAGTGTTTGGATCGTCCTCTCGGATTGACCATCTGTTTGAGGATGGTACGCTGTACTCAAGCTTAATCGAGTTCCAAAAGCTTTCTGAAATGCACCCCAGAACCTCGAAGTGAAACGAGGATCTCTATCAGAGATTATAGTAGCAGGTACACCATGGAGTCTCACAATCTCCTTTGTGTATAACCGAGCTAGATCCTCAAGGGTGTAAGTCATTCGAATGGGCAAAAAGTGAGCTGACTTTGTCAGTCGGTCCACAATCACCCAGATAGCATCAAAACCAGTCCTAGTCCTTGGCAATCCCGACACAAAGTCCATTGCAATACTTTCCCACTTCCATTGCGGAACCTCTAAGGGTTGCAACACCCCGGAAGGTCTTTGATGTTCAATCTTTACCTTTTGACAAGTTAAGCACTTTGAAACATATTCCGCCACATCATTCTTCATACCCGGCCACCAAAACATCGCCTTTAAATCATGGTACATCTTAGTACTCCCCGGGTGAATGGAGAATCCGCTTTTGTGTGCCTCCTTTAAGATATCTTGCCTCAAAGTGCCAACATCCGGCACAATGATCCTACCCTTGAATCTCCATAACCCATCTTTTTCTTCCGACACTCTCCACTGTTTTCCTTGCTCGATAGCCGGTAACACCTTCCATAACGCTTCATCATTTTCATGAGCCTTTAGGAGTTCGGACTTAAAGTCACTCAAGATTTCTAATCGGCTCAAACACAAGGTTCCAGATACTTCTCGAGCACCAATTTTTAGACTCTCGAATCCCTTGAGCAACTTCTCCTCTTGAAGCATCATCCAAGACGCATATAACGACTTTCGACTTAACGCATCCGCCACTATATTCGCCTTTCCAGGATGGTAATTTAACTCAAAGTCATAGTCTTTCAACAATTCCATCCACCTCCTTTGCCTCATATTAAGCTCTTTCTGATCAAAGAGGTATTTCAAGCTCTTGTGATCGGAGAAGACTTGGAACTTAACCCCATAGAGATAATGCCTCCACACCTTCAAGGCAAACACAACCGCAGCGAGTTCCAAATCGTGCGTAGGATAACTAACTTCGTGAGGTCTCAACTGTCGTGAAGCATACGCCACCACATTATGATGCTGCATCAGCACGCACCCTAGGCCCTTTAACGATGCATCACAATACACCTCAAAAGGCTCGTTCGGCTCAGGTAACACTAACACAGGTGCAATGGTCAACTTTTTCTTCAATGTCTGAAAGCTCTCCTCGCACTCAGGAGTGCAAACAAACGGAGTGTCTTTGCGAGTTAACTTTGTCAACGGCAAAGCTAATTGCGAAAAGCCTTTGATGAACCTTCGGTAATAGCCAGCTAAACCCAGAAAACTCCTTATCTCAGTTACTGTGGTTGGTTGCTTCCAATCCATCACAGCTTCTACCTTGGTTGGATCTACGGCTATTCCCTTCTTACTCACCACGTGACCCAAAAACTTCACCTCACTCTTCCAGAACTCACACTTAGATAGTTTCGCATAGAGTTTCTTCTCCTTTAAAATCTGCAACACGGTCCGCAAGTGTTTCGCATGCTCTTCTTCAGTCTTGGAGTAAATTAGTATATCGTCAATGAAGACAACCACGAATTTATCCAGAAACGGACGGAACACTCTATTCATGTAATCCATGAATACTGCAGGAGCGTTCGTCAACCCAAAGGACATTACAGTGTACTCGTAATGACCATAACGAGTCCTGAAAGCGGTCTTAGGGATATCCTCACCCCTCACCCTTATCTGGTGATAACCGGATCGCAAATCGATCTTGGAGAAAACCCCAGCTCCTTGTAACTGATCCATGAGATCATCAATTCTCGGTAATGGGTACTTATTCTTTATGGTGACCTTGTTCAGCTGCCTGTAATCCACACAGAGTCGCATACTTCCATCTTTCTTCTTTACCAGTAACACTGGAGCACCCCACGGGGAAACACTTGGTCGGATAAAGTTCTTACCCAACAATTCCTCTAACTGAGACTTTAGCTCGGCCATCTCTAATGGTGACATTCTATAAGGAGCACTTGAGATTGGTCCCGCCCCAGGCACCAATTCAATAGCAAACTCGACCTCTCGGTTAGGTGGAAATTCCTCAATATCATCGGGAAACACTTCCAGAAAATCACACACTACCGGAATCTGATCCAACTTTTGATCATCACCCGAAACACCAGCGGTTAACAACAGGATACCCTGACATTCGATTCCAGAACAGTTCACCATCATCGAATTCAAGTAATAATTATTCACCACGACCGGTCCTTCTGTATCTTCCGGCATAAAGTACACCGACTTTGTAGAACAATCAAGCAGGACATGATTCTCAGATAACCAGTCCAATCCCAAGATAAGATCAAGACCGATCATCGGTAAGCAGATTAAATTATGGACAAAATCACGCTGCTTGAACCTAAACGAAACTTTCGGGCATCCTAGCCTAGTTACCATGGCTTCATGGGTAGCATTATACACTTTTAAGTCATAACCTAAGGTTACGATCTTCAACCCTAACTCATGGGCTTTCTCAAATGCAATGAATGAATGCGATGCTCCCGAATCAAATAAAGCATTTAAAGTTTGACCAGCCATTTCACAGTTACCTCGAATGAGTGTCTCGGATCCCTCTGCACCCACAGCTGAGGTGGTGAACACCCGACCAGTCTGTTGTGCTTTCCCAGCACCTTGCTTTTGCTTCTCTGGACAACTTGCGGCTTTATGCCCCGCCTTTCCACAATTGTAGCACAAACCCCATCCGGCCTTGCATGGTACTCCCGGATGGTGACTCCCACACCTAGTACAAGCTTGATCATTTTGAGGCTGCTTCCCAAACCTTTTTCCTTGGGAGTAGTTGTTGTTGGGCCTCCTAAAGGAACCTTCCCTCTTGAAAGACGGACCTCTAGGTGCAAAGCTCTTGCCTCGGTTCTGTGGAAACGATCCTTTGTGACTTCCTTTCTCAGTGGCTGCCCTCTTCACACACTCTTCAGCAACCCTACACTTGTTCACCAACTCGGAGAAAGTTCTAATCTCCATTGGTCCCACTGAACTGAAAATATCACTCCGGAGTCCTCCTTCGTACTTAACACACTTCCATTCCTCATATTCCACCGGAGTCCCTTGACACATACGAGAGAATCTGAACAGCTCCTCAAACTTGTCAGTATACTCAGATACAGACATAGTACCCTGCTTCAGCTGCAACAATTCAAGCTCCTTGGCCGTCCTAGTAGAAGTCGGAAAGTACTTCTTATAGAATTCCTCTTGGAAGATGTCCCAGGTGATATAATCATCACCCTGCTGTAGGAGGCGTCGGATTCCTTGCCACCAATGCGATGCTTCGCCAATGAGCAAATAGGTAGCGAACTCCACACGCTGCCCTTCAGGTACCACCTGCGCTTGCAGTGCTCGTTCCATGGCTTGAAACCATGTATCGGCTTCAGTCGGACTAGTGGTTCCCTTGAACTTAGTGGGATTAACCTTCAAAAAGTTTGCCAGTGTCATCGGGCCCTGAACTCTACCTCCGTCATTACCATGGTTGTTCATCTGTTGACCAAAAGCCTCAGCAGTGGCTTGCATAGCAGCAGCCATGTTCTCCAACGCAGTCATAAAGTTCACCGGGTTATTAGGGTTAGTCTCCGGCGCACGAGCATTCGTATGTCTTCTCCCACGGCCTCTACCTCGTCCATGAGGCGCCATCTGGTTCCTATACACACCAAACAATCGATATTAAGTTGATCAGTCTCAATATCGGAAGTTTAGTGCTTCAAAGTCCCAAATGCATGCTCATGAACATTTATGCCAACTATATCAAGTAGATATACTAACAGCACATAACACACATACAGAGAATGCACAGAAGCATAGTCAGTCCATTCCTCAGGCTCTACAGGAACGAACTGCTCTGATACCATACTGTAACACCCTACCATACTGAGTCTTATGCTTAAGTCATAATTCAGAGATGGCAAGGTATTACGACCTCTAAAACAAAAATTTAGTACGTATAGTATTATGAATGATTGATTATAACTAGGAGCCTTTGAAGAAAAAGGGGTAAACAAAAACCGTAACTCGAAAACGCAACACTCCGAATGATAATGTAACGAGCAAAGGATAAGCTAGCGCAAGATCATATATATAAAGAGTGTCAAAAACGGGAATATCAAGACTCAAAACCCGGTTGCGAAGATAACCGGTCCGAGCATAGCAATATATACATATGATAAAATAAGAAAACCCCAAAGGAAACCCAAAGGGACACAAATACAGAAAACCTATTCTCCAAAAATCCCCTCTAGAAGGAGTCGTCACAGTTTGTATTATTTAATGGAGATAAAAGTATCTAAACAAGATATATAACCCAAAACAGAGTCCCGAGAACAAAGGATCTTCGCTAATCCATAAGTCTCCAGCATGCCTCAACGAGAAGCCTCGCGTCCTGCATCTGAAAACCACAAAATCCGCATGGGTGAGAACCAGAGGTCCCCAGCACGGTAACAGCTTCCACATATATAATACATAATAATAGAGGAAAGCCGAAGGCAATCCTAGAACTTCCTTCAGATAATATCAAAGCTTATAAACAAGCTAAACCGTAAGTGGCAACTGACTAAAGATTCTTCAGTCTAACTAATACTTCCCTTTCCAATTCCTTCAGACCTCCCAACCACCAGCAGGAGTATAATATAGCAAACACAGTTATATCAGATAAGAGATTTACAAATAGGAACCGATAAGGCATTTAGGCAATTAGCAAGTAATATGCAGTAAAAATAGGCAATCTCAAACAATTCATGTAGTATGCTTATGATGCATGCCTGTCCCTAGTGGCTGATGATATCATCTGTCGGTTATAGAGCCAACCCGACAAGTCCTGGTAGCTAGCCATTGGACTGTCCCTCTGTCGTGCATCCCCAACTCGAGTTATACTCATCATAAACTTGATCATAATCATGATCCATATCCATCACCCTCACTGGTGAATATTTATCCATCACCATCACTGGTGAATATTTATGGGGGCGAGCTCATCCAGGCCTTTCACAGTGCCCGGCCACACTTACGACATTGGGTTAACAGAGCTTCGAGTCTCAACCTGGAGTACATGGTGGCTAGCCATTGCTACTACCCAGGGAAACCCTCATCTCCAATGGTGGAAGTGCCAACATTCACAATTCATTCAACAGCATATATGCATTTATACTTAGCCATAAACATGGCTCCGCCGCCACACGGCATAATCCAGCCATCCGGCTCACGGTTAAATCCATAACCAGCCAATTCATTAACAATTACGGCCATTCGGCCCATGGCATAACAAGCACTTCCACCGCCATCCTCCACATCTCACATAATCATCTTTGATCCTCATGGATCATTCATTTTTCCCTTGCTTCACTCGCAAGTTACCACATTCACTAGCCCTTTTCCTCATGCTAGGCATATCATAATGATTTAAGACATAAGTGGTGAGATTGGAGGCTTAGAAGTATGAAGTTTGGCTTTTAAAACTCAAAAATCAACTTTGGGATGAAAACAGGGCCACGCGTACGCGCACTCCACACGCACGCGTGGATGATGCTTTCTCGAAGAACGGCGCATACGCGCCAAGTGCGCCTACGCGCGAGGGGTCATTCTGCTAAAAATTTTCTAAGTTAAAAGCTGCAGAATTCACAGATTCAACCCCCAATCTTCCGACGGTCATAACTCTCTCATTTTAAATCATTTTTCACCCGTTCTTCGAACGGCATGGACATCCCGGATCCAATTTCATCTCTAAATAGAATTGGCACAAATCAAAGATCCGTAGTCCAAGTTATGTCCCGTCAAAGTATGCCCAAAAACCATATTTTCATTCAAAACCACAAAGTGCCATTTTCAAAACAAGCCACTTTCAACTCTTTTCAAAATCAATTAAAACATGCCAATTTCATCCCTTTTCTTTGAAATCAATCAAAGTGTACCAAATTCAACAACAAGCCATCCTCAACTCACGCATTGACATTTTACCAAAATTCTCAAAACTACCTCCAACCATTTTAACACTTCTCAATCAAAAGGCCAAAGGATAAACACAATATTATGTCATACATCCTTCTCATCCCAATTTCTAACAATATCAATTTTCAATCAACCATCATTATATATAATCATCATACTCACCAACAATATGGCACCACCCATCAATTCAACCTCAATCATTCATCAAGCATATATCACAACATGCATTTTCTCACATATCACACAATCAAGGCATCAATATTCATAATCACACATATGATCACATCATATATCTCAACCATTCCACAACATCATCAATTCAATGCCTATCTTAGGGCCTCTAGCCTAAGTATTTCCTACCATATTACATATTAGATACGGGAAACCGAAACCATACCTTAGCCGATTTCCCAAGCTCAACCGGAGCACTTCCAAACCACTTTTCCTCAAGCTCTCAAGGTCTCAAGGTCTCAACACCTCCAAGAACAGATTTTATCACACAAAACCCTCTTCCAAGCTTTCCAAAATCACCAATCAAGCTCCAATATTCACATATACACAACCTAAGCCCCAATCATCATACCCATACACAACATCTCAATGCCCAAACCTCATAGAATAACAAATTACACTAGGGTTGAGAATCTTACCACACCCAAGGTCCAAAGAGACAAGATTAACCTTCTCCTTCAAGAGAGTTGGGTCCTATAACATCAAAGAACCCAAAATCTCAACATTTTTACTCATGAAACTCGAAATCAAGGGCTGGAATTTCGAACAGTAAAACGTGGCTTACCTCAAGATTAATTGTATGGGTTTTGTAGAGCTCTCCACGGTGAATGCGTGGCCGCAAACGGAGCGGCAATCGGAGCTCTAGATCAAAAGTTATGGTGGTTTGAAGATCAAGTGAGAGATAGAACTTGAGAGAGTGTTCTTCCCTCCATGGCCTCCATTTCAGCGTGTTTAGTGTCTCAAATGAGGAGAGAGAGTGCTGAAAACTAGGGTTTTGGTTTAGTTTAGTTGGGCCAAGGGCCCACTTTGGGTCCGGTTGGCCCGGTTTGGCCCGTTCGGTCCAATCTTGGTCCGATTTCTATAAAATTGGTACCGAAATTCTCGTCTCAATTTCCTCTATCATATTAAGCCATAAAAATAACTTTTTGGCTTTCTAGAATAAATTCTCATTTATGGGTTAATTAGCCGTTAATTAACCGGATCTTACAAAAATTCCACTATCAATTTAATTTGTGTCACAATTAAAATTAAATAACTGGGATTAGAATTCCCAGGTCGTTTCTCAAAGAGTTGACACAAGGTGCAATTTGTTGGTCAGGAATTTTCTGAGAAACTTTTGAAGTTTGAGAATGGAAAAATAAATAACTAAAAATCAAAGCAGTGAATGATAGCAAGAGGTGTTATGTATTTGAAATAAAAGGCCTTGGCTAAGAAAAGATTAATTAGAGTTTCTATCCTTGTTGACTTTCCCAAGTATAATAGTAAAAGGTTGTTGCTTCCACTCAGTTATCCTTTTGCAATTGCGAAGGAATGTTAAGTGGGTAACACTAACTCTGATTCACAAGTCCTAATCCCTCCCTAGGAAAGGTTTAGAGTTAGTGAAAAGTGAGTTAGCCAGCAATCTCCAATTACAAATTAATACTTGAGTATTCCAGCTCAAGGGGTTCCAATTAATCAACTCCCAAGCCAAGTTGAGAGCTTTAAATCATAACATGAATGCCATTTTTCAACAACATGGAATAAGAATAAATAGGAATCATGGTAATTAAAATAAATTAATAAAAGCAAATTTTGAGCTGATAATTGATTGAAAAAAATCAAACAAGTAATAGAATTAAATATAAAAATAGTTCATTGCATTAATAAATTCAAAATTAACAATATCCAAATATGACCACGAGCAATTAAATGGAAAACAAAAGAGCAGAGTAGTAGAAAGGCAAACTATAATGATGGAAACTTCAATCGAAGGTAGTAGCAGCTCTCTCAATATCCAATCCCAAAAGCCAAAAACTAAGAATACTAAGAACCCTAGGAGAAGTGGTGTTTTTTCTCTAAAATTCAAAAACTAAACTAAAACTAAGTGAAAGTGAAAGTGTGTTGAGTCTCCCTTTGCCCCCTGCCTCTAGTCTGTATTTTTGGGCCAAAAACTGGGTCCAAAATTAGCCCAAAATCGCCCCCAGCGTTTTCTGTAATTGCAGCACGTGACGTGACGCGTACGCGTCGATAGACTTCTGCGCTTGTCATGCGTACGCGACGCTGTATGATGCGCCAATGCACGCGCACGCGTCAGCCATACATGCGCGTCGATCCTCGCTGCTCAGCTCCTTAGTTTCTTGTGTTCCTTCCACTTTTGCATGCTTCCTCTCCATCCTCTAAGCCATCCTGCTCTATAAAACCTGAAAACACTTAACACACAGATCACGGTATCGAATGGTATAAAGGGGAATTAAAAATTGACAATTTAAAGGCTTAGAAAGCAAGTTTTCAATCATGGAACAAAATTAGGAAGGATTTGTAAAATCATGCAGTTTGTATGAATAAGTGTGCGAAGAACTTATAAAAACCACTCAATTTAGCACAAGATAAACCATAAAATAGTGGTTTATCAATCTCCCCATACTTAAACATTAGCATGTCCTCATGCTAAGCTCAAGGAAACCAAAAAAATGAAGGGGCAAAAATAAGACTCATGCCATGCAACCTATCTATATGAATGCAATTATATGCTAAAATGCTTCTACCTACTTGGTTAAAAGTAAACAAATTCTTCAAGACAAACATAAATCAGATTTCACTAATTCAAATCACACAATAAGGGACAAAAAAAGTAAACTTATAAGAAGAGTGCTCATGAAAGCCAAGAACACAGAATCAAGCATTGAACCCTCACTGTAAGTGTATATGCACTCTAATCACTCAAGTGTCAGGGTTAATCCACTCGAATCTCCTCTAGTCATGCTTTCTAAAACTTTGTTCTTCATCTAACCAATCAACAAATATTTAGTGTACAAATGCAAACATCATGAGGGCTTTTCAAGGTTGTAATGGGGTTAAGGTAAGGGTGAGGATATATGTATGGCCAAGTGAGGTATAATTTGAATCTTTGACTAACTTAAGTTCTCACCTAACACATACACACACTCTATATAATTCTAAAATCATGTTTAACTACCCAAAATCTCACTTTTGTATATTTTCACACACTCATGTATCAATTTTAATTCCATCACATATGCATTGATCTTTTGATTGAACTTAACATTGGGATAATTTTATCCCCTATTCATTTATTTCTTCTCTTTTTTTTTCTTTTTCTCTTTTTTTTTTATATAAATAAAAGCATAATATATCAATGCATATGGTTTCTCTAATTTCACACAAGTAAGCACCCAAATTCTTAATATGTCAATAAAAACAAAACACATTCTCATCAACCAAAGTTCCAACATTCCCCCACACTATCTTAAGCTAACCAAATATTCAAATAGGACAATTAATTATTTTTTCGCTTAAGGCTAGTGATGTGGTAACATAAAGAACAAAAGGGGTTAAAAAGGCTCAAAGTGGCAAACAAAGGTAAATGAAATGGTAGGCTATTTGGGATAAGTGAGCTAATATCAAATGATGGCCTCAATCACATAAATGCATGAATACACTAAATAATGAACATATAGAATGGAATAAACCAAAGAATGCATTCATAGAGAAGAAAACACACAAGAAAAAAATCATGGTTAAATAATGTAACCATATAATTAGGCTCAAAATCTCACAGGTTGTGTGTTCTTAGCTCTTAAAACCATGTTCCAAATTAAAATCTTCAAACAAGTTTAACAAAAATTTTAATTCGAATTAGTGAAATACTATAAAATAGTGTCTTGAAAAGAATATCATTACTTCAACCAAGCAGTACATACATGCAAGCAACTACTACCCTGCAATCTATCCTATCTAACAAAAGAAAAATAAAATATTGGTGATGAGAGAGAGAGAGAGAGATGTTACCTTTGGAAGTCAGGTGCTGACCTCCCCACACTTAAGGCTTGGCACGGTCCTCCGTGCCGTCAGTAAGGACCAAGGTGGGGCTGGGAGCATCGCTTCCACTGTCTGGCTCGTCATGGCTCTCCATGCTGGCATGTGAGGTGGAGTCTGGGGTATCTTTCTCTTCCGGAGGTGGGTGAGTACTAACAATGAGCTCTTTCAGATAAGCGTATCGGCGCTTATTGCGGTGCTCTATTTGCTTGATCCGCGGGTCTTGCCAGTCTAACCTCTGAAGAATCTGAAGGAACAACTGATTGGTGGATGGTACAGGAGGTGTGGATGATGGTGGAGCGGAAGATGAAGGGGTGTCTAAGGATGGGCCTGCATACCGGCTCGCAGAAGGTACTAGGGGTCTGATATACTTCCCATTTGGGACAACTGATCATCCCTAGGGATCATGGCCTTCGTATCCCCAGCCTGATAGGAGATTCCCACTGCAGAGACCAAATCTGTAACCAATGCGGGAAAAGGTAGGTTGCCCGCGATCTGCACGTGTCCCATAGCCTGCCGGATGAGTCGGGGCAAGTTGAGAGGTTGCTCTGTAAGAATGCACCAGACGAGAACAGCCATGTCAGTAGTGAAGGTGGACTCATGAGTGCTCGGAAAGATGTAGTGGGACATGATCTGTGCCCACACGGGAGCCTCCAAGGTGAGTGCTTGGGCAGAGATACTCTTGGGTTTTGCCCGGTGTTGTCCACAGATCCAATTGCTGCCAGGTTGGGCTATAATTCCAAGAACGCTGTTCTAATCAAACTGATATGTCTGGCACTTAAGTTGGGCCTCTTGATAGGCATCCAACCCCTATGGGCTAGGTGGAAGATCCAGTACTCTCTGAATGGCACCATCGAAAACAGGGACTTGCTTTTGGTAAACATAGACAGACTACAGGGTAGGCGAGTGGAAGTTGGAGTAAAATTCAACTACCCAAGAGAGATTGGCCTCCCGTGGCTAGCTCGTTAAGAATCCCCACTGTCTCCTTTCAATACGGGACTCCACAAAGTCAACAAAATGTGTTGGAAGGATGAGTAGGTGCTCATTATTGTAGTTTCTCTCTGCTAGGACGGGAAATATCTGCTCACAGTAACGGTTAGTGAACCGTGCGGAGTCCCGTGCGAAAAATGCCTTCTCCGCTTCATCAACTTTGATTGTCCTCTTCACCCGCTTAGTATGTGGCTTGACGCTTGTAGATGGTTGCACCTTAGTCGGTACTCTCTTAGTGCCTTTCCTTCTCATTGTCTTGTCAGAAGCCTTCTCTTTCCCTCTCTTGGTGGCCATCCTAAGGAAGGAAGAAAGAGAAATAATGTCAATATATATATATATAACTAAGAACCGGAAGGCAGAAAGTCCAAGTAATAATAAATGCCAAGGGAAAAGAGAATGTCTTAAAGACATGGTAGCTATAACATGCATGGAAGACATCAATTAAAATCATGAAGGCATTTCATAACAACTGGATACAAGAGGGTTAAAGCATGCAAGTAATAAGCATGAGAAGAATAGCTCAAGCATCAATAGCAACAATAATATGTGACAAAATAATGAGCACTTTTATGATGACAATTAATGAATAATAAACTCAATACACATGGGTTGCAAGGGTTGTAAAACAAAGGCATTAAAGTGTAAAAAAAAAAGAAATAAAAGAATTCAAAATGCCATGAGAGCTTTTTCACAAACACTTGGTGTGCAATTTAAAAATAGGAATTGAGGTATTTAATCCAAGAAAATAAGAAACCCAAAATAAAATGTCAATTGTCAAAGCAGTCCTCATAATATCCACAAGGTAAAATATAGCAAAATAATCACTCAAATAAACCTCCAATACCAACATAAAAATGTAAGATAAAAGAAAGAAAAAGAAATTATAAATAACTAAGCTAATATAAAATTAAAAATAAATAAAATAATCAAATACAATAAATAAAAGAGGAATGAAAGAGTGGAAGAGATGAAGAAAAGAAACCTTAAGAAGAAGATGAAAATAGGAAGATGAATAGGAGTAAGAATGAGAGAAGAGTAAGAAGGGAGGAAGAAAAGAAAAGAAAATTGTAGCTGCCGAAGTCAGTGGTCTCCGGTGATTGTCCGTCGGTGGTGGTGAGAGAAGGGAGGAAGAAAGAAGGAAGAAGTAGAAAGAATGAAGAAGAAAGAAGAAGAATTAGGATTAGAGAAAGAGGAGAGGGGTGAGAGAAAAGCAAACTGGGCGGCGCGCTGAGTAAGTAACACGGCGCATGTGATGCGCACGCGTCGCCCACACATACGCGTGGGTGGGCAAAAATGCTTGGGACGCGTAAGCGTCGGTCACGCGTACGCGTGACCCATGGTCATGCCAGATGCACGATTCCAGCCCTAGGGCAGAACAACTTTCTGTTTGATTCACCCTTTTACGCCGATTTGCATCCCACGCGTACGGGTCGCTGACGCTTACGCGTGGATTGGAAAAATTGCAGGTGACGTGCCCCACGCGTACGCGTGGGGTGGCCTGTGCGCCAGGCACCTCTCCTGCACAGGTTCCGCGTAACTCTTTGTTCAATTTTATAATTAGTGCACTTACAGATGACGCGTGCGCGTTATAGACGCTTGCGCGTCGTATGCTTCTTTTTTATATTAAAATAATGCAAAATAGAAGTAATTATGCAGACTAGAAATTAACACTGATAAAAATAAAAATAAAATAGAACTAATAAAAAGGAAAGATCATATCATGGTGGGTTGCCTCCCACCTAGCACTTTTCTTTAATGTCCTTAAGTTGGACGGTTCACAAGCTCAGTCTTCTTCCTTTGTTGGATCCTCCAAGAGAAAGATCTCCAGCTCCTTGTTATTCTTCATCTTCTCACCATGATATAGCTTCAAGCGGTGGCCATTGACCTTGAAGAAGGTCGGACTTGAAGGGTGACTCAAGTGGAAGACTCCATATGGCTCAGCCTTTTTCACCCTATAAGGTCCTTCCCACCTTGATCTCAACTTTTCCGGCATGAGTCTCAACCTTGAGTTATAGAGGAGGACTAAATCTCCAGCTCTAAACTCTCTCCTCTTGATGTTTTTGTCATGCACCGCCTTTACCCTCTCTTTGTAGAGCCTTAAGTTTTCATACGCCTCTAGTCAAAGGCACTTCAATTCTTGTAGTTGCAGCTTTCTTTCAATCCCGGCTCCCCCCAATCCTAAGTTGCATTCCTTCACCGCTCAGTAAGCTTTGTGCTCCACCTCCCCTGGAAGGTGACAAGCCTTTCCATAGACTAGGCGGAAGGAACTCATTTCGATGGGTGTCTTGTAAGCTGTCCGATAAGCCCAAAGCGCATCTGCAAGTCTAGTACTCCAGTCTCTTCTATGAGGCTTCACAATGTTCTCTAGTATGCGCTTGATCTTTCTGTTAGACACCTCGGCTTGCCCATTGATTTGGGGATGGTAAGCCGTCGCCACCTTGTGAATAATGCCATGTTTATTCAGCAGACCTGTCATTCTCTTGTTACAGAATGAGAGCCTTGATCACTCACAATTGCTCGTGGTGATCCAAAGCGACAAATAATATTATTTCGAACAAAAGAAACAACAACGTTAGCATCATCAGTACGGGTAGAAATTGCTTCCACCCATTTAGAAACATAATCAACAGCTAACAATATGTATAAGAAACCATTAGAGTTTGGAAATGGACCTATGAAGTCAATACCCCAAACATAAAAAATTTCACAAAATAACATAAGTTGTTGGGGCATCTCATCCCTCTTAGATATATTACCAAACCTTTGGCATTAGGGGCAAGAGTCACAGAAAGTAGTAGCATCCTTAAAAAGTGTGGGCCACCAAAATCCGTAGTCTAAAATTTTTCTAGCAGTTCTTTGAGGACCAAAGTGTCCACCACTCTCAAAAGAGTGGCAGGCCTCTAAAATTGACTGAAATTCAGATTGTGGCACACACCTTCTAATTATTTGGTCAGCACCACATCTCCACAAATATGGGTCATCCCATATGTAATACTTAGACTCGCTTTTAAGCTTGTCCTTTTGATGCTTAGAAAAATTAGGAGGAAAGGTACGACTAACCAAATAATTAGCTATGGGTGCATACCAAGGAACCACCTCAGATATTGCTTGCAAGCTATCAAGTGGAAAAGCATCATTGATAGGAGTGGAGTCACTTTTAATATGCTCTAGGCAACTCAAGTGGTCTGCCACTAAATTTTGGGAACCACTCCTATCTTTAATCTTTAAATCAAATTCTTGCAACAACAATATCCAACGGATTAACCTTGGTTTAGACTCTTTCTTAGTAAACAAATATTTCAAAGCTGCATGGTCTGAATATACTACCACCTTAGTTCCAAGTAAATAAGCTCGAAATTTATCCAAGGCAAAAACAATAGCTAACAGTTCTTTTTCAGTGGTAGTATATTAGACTGGGCACCATCTAAAGTCTTAGAAGCATAAGCAATAATATATGGGTCCTTACCTTCGCGCTGAGCTAGCGCTACTCCTACTGTGTAGTTTGATGCATCGCACATGATCTCGAATGACCTACTCCAGTCAGGCCCTCTCACAATAGGAGCTTGGGTCAAGGCAGTCTTCAGCTTGTCAAATGCTTCCATGTAGTCTTCACTCAACTCAAACTCTACGTCCTTCTGCAGCAGTTGGGACAAAGGTAGTGCAACTTCACTGAAGTCCTTGATAAATCGCCGGTAGAAACCTGCACGACCAAGAAAAGAACGGACTTCCCTCACGGAGGAGGGGTAAGATAAATCAGAAATAACATCTATCTTTGCAGGATCAACAGATATACCAGTATTAAAAACAACATGTCCTAGAACAATACCTTGCTTTACCATAAAATGACATTTTTCAAAATTAAGCACAAGGTTTGAACTAACACACCTTTCTAATACTCTAGCTAGACTATCCAAACAAAGCTCAAATGAATCACCATAAACACTAAAGTCATCCATGAAAACTTCCATACAATGCTCAAGAAGATTTGAGAAGATACTCATCATGTATCTTTGAAACGTAGCCGGTTGGTGCACGAAATTGTGATGTCAATGTTAATATTACTATTTCTTATTCACAAATCCGCACAACTAACCAGCAAGTGCACTAGGTCGTCCAAGTAATACCTTACGTGAGTAAGGGTCGAATCCCACGGAGATTGTTGGTTTGAAGCAATCTATGGTTATCTTGTAAATCTTAGTAAGGAAAACAATTCACTTATCAAATTGGATTGCGAGAAATAAAAGAGTACGAATTAAATACTTGTTATGCAGTAATGGAGAATGTGTTGGAGTTTTGGAGATGCTTTATCTCCTGAATCTCTGCTTTCCTCTGTCTTCTTGCTCACGCACGCACGTTCCTCCTATGGCAAGCTTTATGTTGGTGGATCACCGTTGTCAATGGCTACCATCCGTCCTCTCAGTGAAAAGGGTCCAGGTGTGCTGTCACCGCACGGCTAATCATCTGTAGGTTCTCGATCATACCGGAATAGGATTAACTATCCTTTTGCGTCTGTCACTACGCCCAGCACTCGCGAGTTTGAAGCTCGTCACAGTCATCCAATCCCAGAATCCTACTCGGAATACCACAGACAAGGTTTAGACTTTCTGGATTCTCAAGGATGCTGCCAATGGATTATAGCTTATACCACGGAGATTCTGATTAAGGAATCTAAGAGATACTCATTCAATCTAATGTAGAACGGAAGTGGTTGTCAGGCACACGTTCATAGGTTGAGAATGGTGATGAGTGTCACGGATCATCACATTCATCATAATGAAGCACGAATGAACATCTTAGATAGGAACAAGCGTGTCTGAATAGAAAACAGAAGTAATTGCATTAATTCATCGAAACACAGCAGAGCTCTTCACCCCCCAACAATGGAGTTTAGAGACTCATGCCGTCAAAGAGTACAAAGTTTAGATCTAAAATGTCATGAGGTACAAAATAAATCTCTAAAAATTGTTTAAATACTAAACTAGTAACCTAGGTTTACAGAAAATGAGTAAACTATGATAGATAGTGCAAAAATCCACTTCTGGGGCCCACTTGGTGTGTGCTGGGGCTGATACTTAAGCTTCCCACGTGCCTGGGCTGTTTTGGGCGTTCAACGCCAGGTTGTAACCTGTTTCTGGCGTTGAACTCCAACTTGTAACTTGTTTCTGGCGCTGGACGCCAGACTGCAACATGGAACTGGCGTTGAACGCCAGTTTACGTCGTCTATCCTTGAGCAAAGTATGGACTATTATATATTTCTGGAAAGCCCTGGATGTCTACTTTCCAACGCAATTAGAAGCACACCATTTGGACTCCTGTAGCTCCAGAAATTCCATTCCGAGTGCAGAGAGGTCAGAATCCAACAGCATTAGTAGTCCTTTTTCAGCCTGAATCAGATTTTTGCTCAGCTCCCTCAATTTCAGCCAGAAAATACCTGAAATTACAGAAAAACACACAAACGCATAGTAAAGTCCAGAAATATAAATTTTTCCTAGAAACTAATGAAAATAAACTAAAAACTAACTAAAACATACTAAAAAATATATGAAATTAACCCCAAAAAGCGTATAAAATATCCGCTCATCACCGGTGCATTATATAAGCCAAAAGGCATTCTCTTATATGCATACGTTCCAAAGGGACATGTAAAAGTTGGTTTCTCTTGATCTTCTGAAGCAATATGGATTTGAAAATAACCAGTATAACCATCTAGAAAACAGTAGTGTCATTTACCTGATAGGCGATCAAGCATTTGATCGATGAAAGGTAACGGGTAGTGATCCTTGCGAGTGGCCTGGTTCAGACGCCTATAGTCAATGCTCACCCTCCAGGAATTCTGCACTCTTGTAGCCATGAGTTTCCCATGCTCATTCTTCACTGTTGTGACACCTGACTTCTTCGGAACCACCTGTACTGGGCTAACCCATTCACTATCCGAGATTGGATAGATAATGTCAGCTTCAAGCAGTCGGGTCACTTCTTTCTTCACAACTTCTAAAATGGTGGGGTTCAACCGCCTTTGAGGTTGACGGATAGGCCTTGCTCCCTCCTCTAGAAATATGTGGTGCTCATAAATTTGAGGGCTTATACCTACTATGTCTGCTAAACTCCACCCAATAGCTTTCTTGTGTCTTCTAAGCACACTAAGCAACCGCTCCTCTTGTTGGGAAGTAAGTTCCTTGGCAATGATAACTGGGAGCTTTTGATTGTCCTCAAGATAAGCATACTTGAGGTGAGGTGGAAGGGGCTTCAACTCCATTTTCAACTCATGGCTTGGCACTTAATCATCTGGAACCATTGGAGGTAGCAAGGTGTCTTCAGTATACTCAGAGGGCTTCCCCACACTTGCACCTTGCTCCATGTTCTTCTCTTCTACTGTCTCTTGGTAAACTTCAGCCATTGTCTCATCAATAATGTCACACTGGAAGATGGAGTGATCTTCCAGTGGGTGCTTCATAGCTTCATCCAGGTTGAAACTCACTGCTCTTCCATCTATCTCAAAAGAGTAGGTACCCGAGAAGGCATCCAATTTAAACTGCAAAGTCTTCAAAAATGGCCTTCCAAGCAAGATGGATGAAGGTCTTCCTGAGTCATTAGGGGGCATCTTCAAAAATTTAAACCCCCAATCATCATCACAATTCATTTAACTTCATTCCTTTCACAACTCCACCACACACTCTATCATCATCACTTATTATCATCAACAACAATATATCATTATCATTAATCACTAAAATCATCATTAAATATCACCAACTTCATTCATAACAATAATCATCACATTTTAATAATAACTCAATATTATCACTAGAAATCATTAAGCCTCAACATATTCACGTAGTTCAACTTATCCTATAGTCACCTAACCTAAGTTTTCACAAGACATTATATATTACATACGAGAAACCAAAACCATATCTTGGCTGATTCTTCGTAAAAATTAAAACGTCACAATTTGTCACCGTTACACAATACCCAAGCTTCCAAAGTCACACCAAATGGGTCTCCGGATCCCCAAATTCCAATACCAAGTCTCCAACTCCATCAATTTGTTTCCAAAATACACAATTCAAACTAATTTCACAAAGTAACACTAAAATTACCATAGGGTTCACTAATTAGATAACTTGACAAGGATTAAACATTCCTCACCTGGCCAACGGAGGAATTGAGCCAAAATCCGGCACAACCACTAAGTTAGCTTGTTCCTAAATATCAAAATCAACAAAATCTCAACAAATACACTCATTAATTTTTGAAATTAGGGGAGAGTGGTTGAGAAAAAAATAGTAAGTTACGTACCAAATTGTTATATGGGTTTCGTAGAGATCGCCGCGGTGAACGCGTGGCCACAAACAGTGCGACGATTGAAGTTCTGGATTGAAAGATATGGCAACTTGAAATTTGAGTGAGGATTTTGTGTTCATGATTTTGCTCTCCTACCCCAATTCAGCGTGCTTCTCTTAATGATGAAGAGAAGTGTGGCTGAAACCAAGTAAGTGAGGCTGAATGGGTTGGGCCTTGGGTTCGTTATGGATTCGGTTCAACCAGTTTTGCCCATTTGGCCTAATTTCGGACTAAAGTCTTAAAAATTAGTGTCAAAATTAAAGATTTTTATTTTAATTATTTCTTCTTTATTAAACTATAAAATTTAATTTCCTAATTTTTTTAAATAAAATTAATTTTTTGGCTAATTATTTATTAATTTAGCGAATTTTACAGGATAACCCGAAAAAATACTTGGACTTACTAACACATGGGGTAGATAAAAAAATAGATCATTAGACTGGATCATGAAAAAGATAGACGGAAAAATTGAAGGCTAGAAAGAGAGTAGTTTAAATCAAGTCAACAAACAGGTTCTCATTAAGGGAGTCACTCAGATAAAGACGCTTAAAATGTCTTTTTTTAAAGATTTTTTTTAATAATTAAAATTTAACACATATAATCGATTAAATCATGTTATTTTTGTCAAAATTAGGCTAGACAAATTGATTTGACCGAAAAAAATGGTGAATCAAATCTTGAACTGGTCTAAATTAATATTATTTTTTATAAAAAATTACTACAATATTCTATTATAATAATGACTAAAATACTTTTATTATATATATTAATTTTGAGAATCCTAAATTTTAGTCCTTTATTTTCTATTGTAGGGTTAGAATTTAGAATTTTTAAAATTAATATATATGTATATAATAACAGTATGTTAATCATTCTCTATAATAAGGGTATTGTAGTTATTTTTTATAAAAAAAATAATATTAATTTAGACTAGTTCAAGATTTGATTCACCATTTTTTTGGTTAAATCAATTTATCTAGCCTAATTTTGATAAAAATAACATAATTTAATCGATTATATATGTTAAATTTTAATTACTGAAAAACATCTTTAAAAAAAGACGTTTTAAACGTCTTTATCTGAATGGCTCCCTCTCATTAAATCACTCATCCAAAATATCCCAACATATGCCATGGGTATCCTAAAAGTCGCTAAGTTTTTGGTGGAAAAGTTAAGGGAAGGATCAGGGGATATATTGAAAGAAATGGTCAAGGTTTTGCATGAGCAAAAAAAAGGGAGGCCTGAGATTCAAGAAATTTTATCACTAAAATATAGCTCAACTTGCCAAGCAAGCATGAAGACTCATAAAAAATCCAGAAGTCATATGGGTGCAAATTCTAAAAGCCCTTTGTTTTTTCAACTATGACATTTGAGAGTCCCAAAAATATTGGAATAGCTCTTGGATATGGAACAACGTGTTACATGGAAGAGAACTCTTAAAAAAACAAAAGAAAGTGGTGCATAGGCCAAGATAAGAGGGTAAAAATATGGGGAGACACCTGGATAATTAGCATCAACCAAGCATTCGACAAAGAAAGCAATGATGATAAGAGAGTGGAAGGCTTGCTCAAAACATTAAGAGACTGGGACAGAACAACAATCCAAAACACTTTTTCCACGATCATAGCAAAAAAGATAGCCCAAACCCTAATAAGCAAAATTGCATAACAAGACAAGCTAGTATGGCCATACAAACATGATGAAAATAACATATTGAAAACGGGGTATCATATAGCATAAATGAAGCAGAGGAAAAAAGATCCCAACAACATGCCATCAACAAGTAGCACAATGGAAGATCTTTGGACAGGGATATGAAAGATAAATGCTCCACAAAAAATAAAGACGTTCTTATGGCAGATCGCTCACAATATTCTACCGGTTATAGCCAATTTAACTAAAAAGAAGATAACTAATTGCAATCTGTGTCCTATTTATTTGCAAGTAGAGGAGATCATAGAGCATGCCCTGTTGCTTTGTGATTAGACTAGAGCGTTTGGTTTGGCTCACAAGCACAGTGCATACCAACAAAGGAAAGCGTCAAATCAGTGGGACTATAGTTACAAGAGATGTTCAAAAATTGCATGAAAAATGGCAAAGCTAAAACAGTCCAAAATTGAAACGGAATTGGCATCACAATGTGGGCAATTCAGAAAGCAAGAAATGAACGCTCAAAGCAGGAGGAATTCTCTAAAAAGTAGATCCAGTCATTCTGGACATGAGAACAATCCAAAAGAGACTACCAAATTGTGGCTTTTTTTTTTGGATTCCTTGTAAAGAGAAACCGACCTTGGCACATTCTCTGGACAACTTAAAATATCAAAAATAGCTTCTCAACTCTTGGCCAATAAATCCTCTCGCAGATGTTGCAAGAATTATCATAAAGAAAAAATTGGGCTCACATTACTTCTCTTCTCATTATCGCTCTTGAAGGCACTTGCTGGCTCGGACCTTGGCAACTGGTGGCTCCAATTGTTGTGGCCATCATTATCTTCATTGTTTAGCATACTATGGGAGTAACAACATGGAATGGCCTGGGGTATTCTTAGGTTAGTCTGTTCAATAATTGCAACTCCTTTCCTTGAGTGAATCGCATTTAAATTGCCATCATAGTAGCTTCTCTTCTCTCTCGTTCTACCACTCTTGTAGCTACTTATCTTGGCATTGCTAGTGTTTGACTAATCTGTAACAGGGGAGAGAGATGGGAGTTACTGGGATGGTTACAACTAAGTCGGGGAGTGGGTTATTGCTATATCGGGTTTTTGGTGCATGTCAGTTTTTTCAATCCGTGTTTCGTGAAAAAAAAAACTTCCAAATTTGTTGGTGGCAAGTCAAAGAACTTGAAATCATGTTCATGTTTGAGGTTTTCTTTCACCAATCAATCTAAATGAGTAAATGGCACCAATTGGGCTACTCTTAAGTTGGCATCTCTCTTCTTTTGTTAATGTAGTTGTGATTGAATTAATGATAGTATTTGGGTTTGTGGATGGATAATAGAGAAATAAGGCAGTTGGTATAGGCATTTGATTACATAATCCAAGTGAGGTTGAGTAAGCAGTCTCTTTTTTAATTTGGATGTCACCCAACTTTGATAAGTTAGGCTAGATCCAAACTCCCTTGTACAAGTGTGATTTGGATTATAAGTTTTGATCTGGAAGCAATTGCTTGCACTATTCTAGGCATAATAAATGAGCCATAGACATTTATTCTGTAGATTTTCTGCATTGTTGGATGTTCGGATATTTTTTGTTAATTTGAAGGGTTTTCTTTGTTAATTTGAACGGTTTTTTTTTTGTTAAAGTTAGTTCTAGTAAAAGTTATTAAATTTAATTATCTATCGATACATTAAAAAATTTTATATTTTAAATTTTTCATAAAAACTTGTTTAAAACCTTAGGAAAATCATTATTTTAAAGTAAATATTCAATTTGGTCCAAATGAATTTTAAGTTGGACATTTTTGTTAGTCACCAAGCACAAAATATTCAAGAAAGACAATAAATTGAGCGTTCAAAATTATCATAAATTTTATGTAATTTAAATAAATTTGAAGTAAATGTGCAAATGGATTTTTATTTATATTCCAATGGATGGAATCAATTTTCAAGCGCTTATAAGGAGTTATACGTTTGATACCATTCAATAAAATAAATTTCAATGAAATTAAATGAGATAAGGTGAAAAGAAAAAAAACAACTAACGGTATATTCTGATTCAGCATAACCTGTTTGCCTACGTTCATTCCTATCATCCTCATACACATGCAACTACATGTGATACTAACATGATGGTTTGTTGGGTTAGTCAGTTCAAGGGCAGTTAAGTCAGGTATAACAGACTTTTTTCTCTCCTATAACTATAAATAACAGACCATGTACCAAGGAAAGACTTAAAGCATTTTACTTTTTAACTTTTCACAACAAAGAAGCTCATTCTTTCTTTCACTCATATGTAATTCCATTATGGTATCAGAGAGCTCCATGCATGTAGGAAACTTTGCTGTAATTCTAATTCAATTCCTTAGTGTCGTTCTTGTTGTTTTTTTATTTCTTCTTCTTGAATTATTTCTTAGAGTTCTTGGTCTTCTTTTTTTCTTCTTTGATTTGCTTTCCTTCAATGACTGAAAATCAAATGTTCCCAAGTACCTGTGATGTTTGCAGCAGTTGTAGTGATGATTGATCTATGATGAATGCGTATTATCTCCATCTTAGCGAGAGTCCAGGATAAATACTAATCTCCTATCTCTCAATGAAAGCAACTACTACTTCTGGTCATAAGCTATGTTGATAGCATTAGAATCCAAGAACAATGTTGGTTTTTTTTTATAAAAGCATCATTGAGTCTCCAACTAGAGTCGAAAATTTTCACTATATACTAAGTTTCAAGAGTTCTTGGTAAATCGCTACAACAATAAATATTTGATTTACACTTTTCAGTAGATTACAACTCTTATACTAAGTCATCTTAAAATTTCTTTTTTTAAGAATTTGAAATACTTTTAACTTTAAGTTTTTACCTTGAATGCTTAATATAACTTTTGAATTCTTATCGATTATAGCTCATCGTATACAGTAAAGAGCAAATATAACTCATCTTAAATAATGGATAAATATATATGTTAGACTTAAGTATAAGCAAACCCAACTTTTATAAAGTGTCTGCTCTGCCTTTGTCTTAACAACAGAATTTTCACAGTTAGCTACCGGTTTCAAAGAGGTCTTGCTACTTCTGATTTTTGTCAGAGATGTTATGTTGCTCTAGAGGATATTAACAATTGCTTTAGGACTTTTCAAAAAGCTTGTCAGATTTGGATTAGCTTAAACTTGGGAATAACCACTGTGGATTCTAGTTTGGATTTTGTGTTTTGGATTCGTTCTAACCTCAACAAAAATGAGTTCCTCTTTGTAGCGGCCTTTTGGTGGATTTGGAGGGATAGGAACAATGACATCTTCCATCAAGATGATCCATGGATTAAGGAGAAAATTGTTCACTTGGCTAAACATGCTGCTCGAGATTTCTCCAATGTCGTTACCACCCAAAAACATATTATTCCTTTCTCTTTGCAATATAACTGGGAACCACCTCCAATGAATGTCTATAAAGTGAAATGCGATGCAAGTGTTTTTGAAAATGAGCAATTAGCTGGCTTTAGGTGTATTATTAGAGACAGTATGGGAATTTGGATAAAAGGTTGTTCTACCAGTATACCTCTTTCTAGTGTTCTCTGCTGTGAGTTTCATGCTATTTGGAGAGGGCTTGTTATGACTTGGGATTGCGAGTACAAAGAGGTCATATGTGAAACTGATAATCTTGATGCGTTTCTTCTTGTTTCGCGAGACACAACCAGCATGATTAGGAATGACTCTGATCTGCTTGACAAAATCAAAGAGATGCTCCAGGCATAGCAAACAGAGCGGCTGATTTAATGGTTAAGACTGCTGCTTTAAACAAGCAGATGTACCTTGAGTGGTTGCTACCCCCTAATAGTTTAGACATTATTATTAGAGAAGAGTGCTACTCTTTTTTTTAGGTCCTTTTTTTTGTGTTATGTTCAGTTACCAAAAAAATAAACCCAACTTTTATTACTTAAAAATTTAAAATGTATATACAAAATTGTAATCATACATTTAATCTGAGAATGAGAAGTGTAAGACACATAATTTTTGAAAATTTTATTATAAATTAATTTTAAATTCAATTATTTATTTATAACTTTAATTTCAGAAACTTTTTTATTAAAGATAATTAAAGTAAGTTTTGATTAATTGAGTTTGAAATAAATTAAGATTTTTATTCAATTTTATAATTATTGAAGTATTTTCTATATTTAAATTATAAAGTTGATAGTTATGAAATAATAAGAATTTTACATGATTTAGGTTAAATAATTAATATTTTATATTTTAGTACTTATGTTTTGGAAAATAAAGAAATTAATTATATTATCTCTAATTCTTGGATTTAAAGATTTTATTGAAAATAATTTGTAAAATTGATGAACAAATAGTATTTTCTATATATAATTAGTGTTGGATTTAATTTGGATTTTAATTACCATATTATTCCTATTTTATTTGAAATTACTAAACTAACCCTAACCCTAATTTTCACACAATCACCTCACCAAACCCTAACCTAACCGCCACTCCAAATCAGTTCACACACACACACAGCTTCAGTGAAAGAAAAAGAAAGAAAGAGGGTATTGGGGAAGGGGAGATCCGAGAGGGAGAGCATCACCGCCAGTGGAAGGAGGAAGCAGAGAGGGGACCGCGCGCTACTGCCGTTGCCCAACCGCGTCGTCGCCGTCCCGTGGAGCTGCCGCCGGACTGCTGTGCATGAGAAACTCGCGCTGTCGCAGCCACTGCCATCGTGGAGGAGGGAGCCTAGAGGAGAGAGACTGCACGACAATGAGGGAGGAGGATGCGGGCCAGTGACGCGAGGAACGCGACCCGCTGCGCGAAGTTGCACCGCCGTGTGCTATCGCCGTCATCGAGCTCCCAGGGCAACCGCCAGCAAGATTCAAAGAGAGAGAAGCTCGAGGAGAGAGAGAGATCGGCGGAGGGAGGGTTTCTGTTCGTGCGGCCGTGCCTCCCCGCCTCAGATCCGTCATTGTCTCCACTGCCTTTCACCGCTGCTGATGTCGTCCGTCACCGTTGCTTGCCATTCGGAGCGGATGCATCGCTGTTTCCGCCATTCTGCTCACTGGGTATGGCGCGGGTGTTGCTGGAACCACCATCGGAGCTGCCGCTACTCGGTGTAGTTGTTCTTCCCTTGTTGCGGTAAGTATTTTCATTTCGGAGAGCCCTTTAGTCAGTATTTTGTTATGCTTGGTTAAAGACTCGGAGGTTTGGTAACATAGGTTTGAGTTCTGATTGCTGAACATCGCTTTTACGTTGCTGTGGTTGCTACGAAAATTGTTAGGGGCTGAGGTTGCAGTTGCCGTTGATTACGGGTTGAGAGAAAAGGTTCTGGTGGCGCATTTGGGTTATGGTTTCGACGAGTCGAAGTAGGGGCCTTTTTTAGAAAACTAAACTTATTCATCAGGAATTATTATATATGGATA
The DNA here is from genome assembly GCF_003086295.3 of Arachis hypogaea. NCBI lineage: Eukaryota > Viridiplantae > Streptophyta > Magnoliopsida > Fabales > Fabaceae > Arachis > Arachis hypogaea. The sequence continues at coordinate 23,707,180 of NC_092049.1, forward strand.
CTGATGTGAGAAATGTACCTTTGGTGATTGTATAAGTCCTGTGTATTGTTTGATTGTCTTGGATGGATGTGAGTGCTTGTTTGACTGGATTATTGTTGGGTTTTGTGAAATGGACTGTTTTGAAGTGTTTCTTTAAAGTTGTTTCTTTAAAGTTTTGGAATCGAGTTTAATCCATTGGAAATTGATTTGAGTTTAAATTGGTTTTCTAGAAATATGAAAATGGTATGCACTTTTGGATCCAGCTTGATTTTGAACTAATTTTGTGTTTTGAACTGTTGAAAAGGATTCTGGAATGGTTTGGTTGGGACTCGAAAAGGGTGGCAAAGTCCAAGTTTTAGGGGAGGTGCTGCCGAAATTTCTATAAAAATCTTAGAGTTTGTTTGAAAAGTTATTTAGAAAGGCTTGGATTTGAGAAATTATACTATTTGATTTATTAAGAAAATAGTTACGTTTTCGAGTTTAATTTATTTAAGAAAACTATATGTCTTAAGTTCGATTTATTTAGAAAGGAATTACTTTACCATTTTGAATCACTGAAGAAAAGTATTATGTTCTAATGTTGATTTTAAATATAAAAAGGGCTTATGCTTTTAGTTAGACTTAAGAATTTTGTTCAGAGCAGCTTTTAGTAATTTTAAAGAAAATTGGACTTTTGATTGAATAATTGCGTTTGTGACATTTTGGAAGAAGTCAGAGAATTGGTTTTAAGAAGGAACCTAAAAGTGGTTTTGATTTAAATGGATTGGCTCCATTTCAAGTGAATTGGTTTTGGATTGGGTTGGGACTTGTGACTTTATATGATTCGGTTTTATAATAAATTTTGTTTCTATTTACTTAAACCAAGAATCTATGATTTTAAAAGTTTCAATAAATTTTTAAGAAATTGAGATAAGTTGTCCTTCTCTAAAGTCTTGAGACTCTGCTGAGAAATTTCTATTACCAAATTCTGTTTTAGGATGACTAATTTTTGGATCTTTAAAAAAGAGATTTTTAATTTGGCCTAGTTGCTGAATCGTTTGGAAGTTTTAGAAGGATGTTGTGGAAATGAGGCTTGTTTTGAAAGAGAAAATTTCTTTTGAGAAATATGGCTTATAATCTAGAAGTGATTTGAGAAATGTGGATTTTTGAAGTTAAAATTGGGATGAATTGAATTTGATTTCAAAGAAAAGTGATTTGAAAAAAGTGATTTATGGCTTGAATGATGATTTTATGAGCTTTATGATGTTGGATGGTGGAAGTGCTATTATGTTATGAGTCGGAATGGCTGTATATGATAATGAATTATGGCTGATTGTGGAATATGTTATGAGCCGGATGGATGAGTATGAATATGGATGATTATTGAGTTGATAAAGTGATTGTTGCACTTCCAATTATCTGAGATACGAGTTTTCCTGGGTAAAAGTAGTGGCTAGTCACCACGTGCTCCAGGTTGAGACTCGATATTCTGCTGACCCTATGTCGTACGTGTGGCCGAACACTATGAAAGTTCCGGATGAGCTCGCCCCCGTTGATAAATACCAGTGTGGGTGTTGTGTGATTATGATTATGATTGTGAATAACTCGAGTTGGGGATGCACGACAGAGAGACAGTCCAATGGTTAGCTACCATGACTTGTCGGGTTGGCTTTATAACCTACAGATGAGACTCATCAGCCACTAGGATAGGCATTCATCATTTGCATCCATGTGACATTGTTTGGGTGTACATATTGTATTTGGTTTGCTTATGTGATTAATTATGTTTAACTATTAATTGTTCTACTTGATGTAACTGCTTGTTTGTGCTTGAGCTTTCCTACTTGTGTTTGCACCTGAAACTCTGTTGGATTGTGATGGATTGGTTGTGGATTGAATTGTTTGGGCCTAGGGCCGTGACTGATTATGAGATGGGCCGAAGGCCGTGTTTGGTTTGTATTTTTGGCCTAGAAAAGTATGAAAAACTAAACTGGTTCAGTATAGACTTAATGAACCTATGTTTGGAACAGCTTAGTCATTCATACTGTCTAGGAAAGACTTTTAGGAAGGCTTTTGGATCTTTGAAGAATTAACAGTTTTCTCTTCCAGAAAGAATTTCGGAATTTTGATATTAAATCTTTGGTTTTGAAAAGATGCATAAGGCGGTTATTAATCACTGTAACGGTTTTATTTTCACGTATCCTATTATAGTAATTCTGCAACCCTATAGTGAGAACCCTTTCGAGGATGATGTTCTTACTTCCTTACAGGTGTTTCCTTTTCAGGATATGGACGAGGAAGTCACGAAGAGTTTATTCGGTTTTCCGTTTATATGATGTATTGTATTGTTTTAAATATTATGTTTTTCCTCGCCTGTATCTTTATACATTCTGTAAGAGGGATAGGAATTATATTAGATAATGCTTTTAAAATTATTAATATGTATATATATGTATCCTTTGTAAGTATTGATATTTGTATGAATGTATATTATCTATTAAAAAGTCTCTTGAGTGGTAATACGATTTAAATTTTAAACAGGCTCATATTTTAGTATAAAATATTATAAGTCATTGTAATACCCAAATTATCAAAATGATACAACTAGAAATATGGAAGCACAGGCGGCAAGAAACAATGTCAATCCCCTCAGCGATCTGAATGATCCGTATTATTTGCATCCTGGTGAAAGTCCAGGAACACCATTAGTCTCCATCATGCTGGGTTTCAACAACTACCACAGCTGGGAAAGAGCAGTGTTGAGAGCATTGACATCCAAGAATAAAAAAAAATTTGTTGATGGAACAATTGTGAAACCAGCTCCTGATGATCTTCTAAGCAAAGCATGGAATCGTTGCAACAATTATGTAGTTTCTTGGATCAATTTGGCATTGAGTCCAGAAATTGCACAAAGTATAATGTGGCACAATGTAGCTTTCGATTTATGGCAAGATCTCAAGCGCCGGTACTGTCAGGGAGATATTTTCAAGATTGCTGAGCTTGATGATGAACTCTCATCAATCAAGCAAGGAGACCTCACAATAACTGCATACTTCACAAGATTAAAGGTGATTTGGGAGGAGCTTGAAAACCTAAGGCCAATTCCTCAATGCGTAGCATGTGACTCAAACAATTGCTTGTGTGGACTGATGAAGATCAGAAAATATCAAGATAATGCATATGTAGTAAGGTTCTTGAAGGGATTAAATGAAGCATACTCAAACGTGCGATCACAAGTCATGATGATGGAACCAGTTTCGAAAATTAATCAAGTCCTTTCAATGATACTCCAACAAAAGAGACAACTGCATACACTTGAACCAATTGACTGTAAAGCACTGATCAGTGCTTCAAACAACTTCAGCTATCCAAATAGAGGAAGGGGAAGAGATAGAGCACCAGGAAAAAGTCATGGAAGGGACAGAAGAGCCACAAAATAGTGTTCATTTTGTGGTAAACTAGATTATTTAGTAAATGTGTGCTACAAAAAGCATGGGATGCCTTTCCATCTTAAGCAAGTTAGCCAGCTAATTGAGCTTTGATCATATGGGTTAAGTCACAGGTGTTACAAAAAACTTGTGAAAATTATAATTGATGAAAAATATATCAAAAGTGTTAGGTAATTGATGGTAAATAAAATGGTAGGATGTAAATTTACGTGTCTGTCATATTCTTTATTAATTAGGATTAAATTAGTTATACTTTTAATTTAACTGTATATGTTGAAGGGTTTTGTTTAATTTAACTAATGAGCTGCTTGGTGGTATTTAAATGAAGAGAGATCTGACACATGTTTCATTCAGGTTCTAGGTTTGTCACTATTTATTATTTAATTTGCATTTTTTCAATTAATTCTTATTTTTTAATCGTAGTCCGACAACTAAATAGTCTATAGTTTTCATCCTAAGTTAGAGCACGGTTTCTATAAAAATTCTCCTTCCGCTTTCGACTGTTCATTATCCATATTATAAAAGTTTATATAAGAATATTTTCTGTCTATTTATATAAGTTTTACTATTCCAGTTTCTTTTTAATTTAATTATTATATATTTTATTTTAAAACAACTAATAATTTTTAATGCGCATAATAACTAATGTAATAAATTTTTTAATTCCATAGTCAACAATTTTGAGTTGAAACTTTAAAAATGAACATGAAGGTTTATAAAAATAGAGTGTGTTTTTTTTTACAGAAAAATAAAATTTTATTTATAAAAATAGCCAAATAGTACTTACACATAATAAAAAATTTAGTTTTACAACTGAAAAAAAGATAATATTTTTATATTGAACTAAATTGATAGCAAATATAGTATTTGATTATAAAAAATTTTAAAAAATAAAAATAAAAACAAATCTAAATATCTTTTATTTATAAATCTATCTAGATGTGCTGTATTTAGATATTTTGTTATATATATATATATATATGTTTTGTCGTTGCACTTTACAAAACACCACATGTGCACTTGACAACTCTGCCAGACTTTGAGACTTTGATTACGTAATTATTGAAGAACTAGCACAATCATGCATTTGTTTTCTCTGCTATTTCCTTCGAGAGGAATGATAGAGCCAGTAATTTTTGTGATTTATAACCATTAAATAGTTATCAATGATGATTTTAATGGTATGAGATTGGTGTAATTTCATCCAATGTCTCACTTTTCTTTATTAGTTATATACTGGCCAAAATTTAACAAAGTTGCTGACCCTAAACTTTTTCTTTCTTCAATCCTCTACCACAATTATATGATTTTATCTACACCTTACAATGGCTACAGGCAGCAGTTTTCCCTTCAAGTGGTCATCCATTTCTCTATGGATGTGATATGACTCTTTGGTGGTGATGAAAAACTTACTTGATAAATAAAGAGATAAAAATATACAATTATATTATTATATCAATTTTTAATAAATGAAATCAATTTCTATTTTACATTATTAATTTTAAATAAAATAATTAATTGTTAATTCAATTAATTTTAAATCAAATTAAATTAATTTGTAAATTGTCACTACAAGAAAAAGAATATTTTTTTACGCAAAAAATCGACGGTTATCTCCGCCGTCGATATTTTTCAACGGCTTGCTGTCGATAATTTAAAAAAAAATAAAAATAAAATAATAAAATCGACGATCTTGTCGTCGATTTTTTTTATGCTGCATTACACCTTTCTTAACTATCGTCATATTATCGACGAACCAGGAGTTGGAAATACTTTTATTTTAAAATCGACGGAAATGACGTCTATTTTGATATTTAAAATATCGACAACATTTCCGTCGATAAATTTGAACGGTCCAGATTGCTTTCTAAAATCGAATAAATGGTGTAGATTCAATGTATAAAATAGACGAGAAAGTCGTTGCTTTTTTTCAAATTAAAATCGACAACACCACCGTCGATTTTTATTGCTAAAAACACCAGCCCCACGCCCACTTTTCGCCTCCAAGTTCAGAAACACAATTTGATCCCAAATTCCTCATCAACCCTCATTTTACCCCAAATTCACCAACCCTCATTCTCCGCTGCCGGCGTCACGGTTGCACCGCCATCGCACTCTATTGCTGTCGTGCCGTTGTCGCTCCCCACTGTCGCTCCTCTTGCTCGCGTTGCCTGTCGCTCCTCTTACTCGCGCCGCCTGTCACTCCGTTGCTGCCGCGCCGCCAGCGCTCCTTCTCTCTGTTGCTGCCGTCGCTCCTCCTACCTTGGTCCTTCTCCGCTCTCTCTCAATCAAGCTCACAAGAAGCAGGTATCGTTTTCTGACTGTTACTGAACTCTTTCCAAAGCCAACTTCAGTTTCATTTAGAAATCCCCTATTTCAAGTGTAAACTTGACCTAATTGTAATATCCTATTCTCTAAATTTGAAGAGAATATATAATATATGTTGCGAAATCGATAATTTAGGTTAGGTCAAGAGAGACCATAGCGAAGGTTTCAAATGCATGCAGAGTTGTTAGTTGGAAAACATGGAACTCTTGTTTCTAGTTGCTGCAGAGTTGTACCCTACGACTCTACTTATTTGCTGCAGAGTTAAATAACAGAATGAAGAAGAAGCAAGTAAATACTTTAGCAGGATTTTGTGTCTACTTATTTTTTAGTCCTTTTCAGTCTCTCTACTTTTCCTCTTATATATATATATATATTTAAGAGGAAAAGTAGTTCTTTAAAGAATGAGTTGCAATAAGGAGAAAGAAAGAAAGAAAAGCTCAAGATTCCACTCTCTTGAGAATTATGACCACTTATAATTTGTCTAGTGTCTTACCAATGTGTACAAATATTAATTAAACACTGAAGCATGTTAAGTTATTGCTCACTTTTTATCTTAGAGCATATCAACAACTTTACTTTCCATCCATAAAAGTTATTTTTTACACCTAATGTTTCCTGCTAATGAGGGTGTTACTTATGATTTCTGCTTCTTGATCTTATTTATGCTAATGATAACAAAATTTGAAACTGATGCATACTTCACATTTTAATGACTTGAAGGTGGTCAACAAATTTTCTAAGTACTTAGGCATCTTTCATTCATAGACATCAATGACCAATTACTGTTCTTTATTTGCTACTCTTTTTGGTTGACAAGCCTTAATTCCTAATCAGGGACGGATCCAGAAATGATATTATGGGGGGCCAATAACACATATAATATTAAAAATTATGTAAAAAAATTATATAATATAAGATATATTATAAAAATATACGGATAGAGAATATATTTTAAAGTAAAAAAAATATGTGTATACTTTTTACTAACGAAGTGGTCGATTCTTCGTATCATAAAATTCACCGATAATAGAATTTGTGTCAAAATTTTCAACAATTTTCTTTTCAATATAATTAAAAGACAATTAACAAGAAATTCATCTTTTATTTTGTTTCTAAGTTATTTTTCACAATATTCATAGTTGAAAAAGATCTCTTAATTGTAGCAATTGAAACAGAGAGAATTAATACCAAACGAATAAAAAAAAGAGCCACAAGAAGAAAAAGAATTCACTTTATGAGATTTAAAATTTTTTATTTAATTAAAAAATATTAGTAATAATATCTTTTTCAGATTTTTTTAATATTGTTACTTATTTTTTAGATATTAAAAGTTATTAATATTTAAATTAGATTGAATTTTTATTTATATTAGACTAAATACTAAATATTTTTTTAAAAAAAAATTAAATTATACATAATAACTTGTTACTATTAAAAAAAGTTGGGGGACGAGACCGCCACTCGGCCCCTTATATCCGTCCCTGCTCCTAACTAATTATTAGTCTCTCTGCTATTATGTTTCACTAAAGCACTCTGCTATTCACTAAACAGGTTTCTCAGGTAAAGAGATAGAGAGAAAAAAAAGAAAAAAGAAATGAAATATTAAGGATTCTAAAGCATAATCTTGCAATGATTAAGCACTATCATCATCACTCTATTATAATATAACACCTGAAAGGCCAATATGTCATTAGGTAAAGAGAAAAACGATGTTTTGAAATTTTAGTTACACTTTAGCTTTGTTAGTTTGCACTTTAGCTTTGGTTCTTTGAGATTTTAGTTACACTTTAGCTTTGGTAGTTTGCACATAAATTTTATATATTAAGATATTTTGAGTCCACAAAATATAGCATATTTGCTTCTTTCATGTCAGTTTTAAATTTTATAAATGGTGACATTTAGTTTTTGATGTAGTTGGCACTCATCTAAATCTGGATTAAAGCGTATTTCTCAGGTTTTTAGAAAAAATTACAACAAGAGTTTTGATGAGGCAGATGATGATACTCAAAAAATATGGTGGACTGAGTAGAGGGTAAATTCTATCTCCTTATGCTCCTTATGAATAGCATTCATTGCTTATTATGTTCTATATATTCTGCCTTCTTGTTATTCTCTTTTTTTTTTTTTTGATAATCAAATAAAGTGTTGTTATTCTCAATGAGGAACTGTTACGAGCTTGACTCTACTGAATTCTCATTTTACTTAATTACTATAGCTGTTTAATTAAACAGAAATTAATAATTAAAAACTACCCTGCGTGGTATAATTTTTTATGTGTGCAGTAAATATAATACAATCAGCACTAAGTGCAGTCACATATATAGCATATCAATATCAATTAGATACATGTGTTCCACCATTTTATCTTCCAAAATCACACGAGACAGAAGTGATTTCAGGTCAATTAACGGAATCCAAGCAAAACGAGTAAGGTAAATTGCTAGTGTAATAATGAGGCATTACCTAATATAAAGTCCTAACAAGTCAAATTAATAAGGCTATGTATATAATATAGATTAATTAATTAGGAGCAAGCGTGGTTAGTAGTGCACGAAATTGTGATCTCCAGGCTCGAACAAATCCTGGTAATGGCTCCAAAGCTTGGTGCTCTGATCTTAATTCATAATTGTCACAACTTCGATACAACTAACCAGCAAGTGCACTGGGTCGTCCAAGTAATACCTTACGTGAGTAAGGGTCGAATCTCACGGAGATTGTTGGTATGAAACAAGCTATGGTCACCTTGTAAATCTCAGTCAGGCAGATATAAAGTGATAATGGTGTTTTCGAATATTATATAATAAAATAGGGATAGAGGTACTTATGTAAATCATAGGTAGGAATTTCAGATAAGCGAATGGAGATGCTTTTCGTTCCTCTGAACCTCTGCTTTCCTGCTATCTTCATCCAATCAGTCTTACTCCTTTCCATGGCTGGCTTTATGTGATACATCACCACTGTCAATGGCTACTTTCGGTCATCTCACGGGAAAATGATCCAATGCCCTGTCACGGCACGGCTAATCGTCTGGAGGCATCACCCTTGTCAATGGCTTCATCTTATCCTCTCAGTGAATAATATGCTCACGCACCCTGTCACGGCACGGCTATTCATCTGTCGGTTCTCGATCATGCCGGAATAGGATTTACTATCCTTTTGCGTCTGTCACTAACGCCCTGCAATCGCGAGTTAGGAGCTCGTCACAATCATTCAATCATTGAATCCTACTCGGAATACCACAGACAAGGTTTAGACTTTCCGGATTCTCTTGAATGCCGCCATCATTCTAGCTTACGCCACGAAGATTCTGGTTAGGAGATCTAAGAGATATTCATTCTAGCTTAATTCATGTAGAACAGAAGTGTTTGTCAGGCACGCGTTCATAAGGTAGAAGGATGATGCGTCACACATAATCATCACCTTCATCACGTTCTTGGGTGCGAATGGATATCTTAGAAGCGAAATAAGAAGAATTGAATAGAAAACAGTAGTACTTTGCATTAATCTTTGAGGAACAGCAGAGCTCCACACCTTAATCTTTGGAGTGTAGAAACTCTACCGTATGAAAATACATAAGTGAAGGTCCAGGCATGGCCGAGATGGCCAGCTCCCTAAACGAGATCAATAGTCTCCTAAGATGAACAATGGATTAAAACTGAGACCAAAGATGTCTAATACAATAGTAAGAGGTCCTATTTATAATAAACTAGCTACTAGGGTTTACATGAGTAAGTAATTGATGCATAAATCCACTTCCTGGGCCCACTTGGTGTGTGTTTGGGCTGAGCCTGAGTGTTGCACGTGCAGAGGCCATTTGTGGAGTTGAACGCCAGTTTCTGTGCCAGTTTGGGCGTTCAACTCTGGTTTTGGATCCTTTTCTGGCGCTGGACGCCAGATTTGGGCAGAAGGCTGGCGTTGAACGCCAGTTTACGTCGTCAATTCTTGGCCAAAGTATGGACTATTATATATTTCTGGAAATCCCTGGATGTCTACTTTCCAACGCAATTGGAAGCGCGCCATTTTGAGTTCTGTAGCTCCAGAAAATCCACTTTGAGTGCAGGGAGGTCAGAATCCAACAGCATCAGCAGTCCTTCTTCAACCTCTGAATCTGATTTCTGCTCAAGTCCCTCAATTTTAGCCAGAAAATACCTGAAATCACAGAAAAACACACAAACTCATAGTAAAGTCCAGAAATGTGAATTTAACATAAAAACTAATGAAAACATCCCTAAAAGTAACTAGATCCTACTAAAAACATACTAAAAACAATGCCAAAAAGCGTATAAATTATCCGCTCATCACAACACCAAACTTAAATTGTTGCTTGTCCCCAAGCAACTGAAAATCAAATAGGATAAAAAGAAGAGAATATACTATAAATTCCAAACTATCAATGAAACAGAGCTTCAATCATATGAGCGGGACTTATAGCTTTTTGCCTCTTGAATAGTTTTGGCATCTCACTTTATCCATTGAAGTTTAGAATGATTGGCATCTATAGGAACTTCAGATTTCGAATAGTGTTATTGACTCTCCTAGTTCAGTATGATGATTCTTGAACACAGCTTCTTTATGAGTCTTGGCCGTGGCCCTAAGCACTTTGTTTTCCAGTATTACCACCGGATACATAAATGCCACAGACACACAATTGGGTGAACCTTTTCAGATTGTGACTCAACTTTGCCAAAGTCCCCAATTAGAGGTGTCCAGAGTTCTTAAGCACACTCTTCTTTTGCTTTGGACCTTGACTTTAACCGCTCAGTCTCAAGTTTTCACTTGACACCTACACGCCACAAGCACATGGTTAGGGACAGCTTGGTTTAGCCGCTTAGACCAGGATTTTATTCCTTTAGGCCCTCCTATCCACTGATGCTCAAAGCCTTGGGATCCTTTTTATTTGCCCTTGCCTTTTGGTTTTAAGGGTTATTGGCTTTTTGCTCTTGCCTCTTGGTTTTAAGAGCTTTTGGCTTTTCTGCTTGCTTTTTCTTTTTCTTTCTATTTTTTTTCGCCTTTTTTTTTTCTGCAAGCTTTGTTCTTTGCTGCTTTTTCTTGCTTCAAGAATCATTTTTATGATTTTTCAGATTATCAAATAACATGTCTCCTAGTCATCATTCTTTCAAGCGCCAACATATTTAACATTCTTAAACAACAACTTCAAAAGACATATGCACTGTTCAAGCATACATTCAGAAAACAAGAAGCATTGTCACCACATCAATATAATTAAGCTAAGTTCAAGGATAAATTCAAAACTCATGTACTTCTTGTTCTTTTGAATTAAAATAGTTTTTATTTTAAGAGAGGTGATGGATTCATAGGACATTCATAACTTTAAGACAAAGTTACTAACTACTAATGATCATGTAATGAAGACACAAACATAGATAAGCACATAACATATAAAACGAAAAACAGAAGAAATAAGAACAAGGAATGAATCCACCTTAGTGATGGTGGCGTTTCCTTCTTGAGGAACCAATGATGTCCTTGAGCTCTTCTATGTCTCTTCCTTGTCTTTGTTGCTCCTCCCTCATTGCTTTTTGATCTTCTCTTATTTCATGAAGCATGATGGAGTGCTCTTGATGTTCCACCCTTAGTTGTCCCATATTGGAACTTAATTCTTCTAGGGAGGTGTTGATGTGCTCCCAATAGTTTTGTGGAGGAAAGTACATTTGAGGCATTTCCGGAATCTCATGGTGATGAGCTTCATACGCCTCTTGAGCTCCATGAATGGACTCTCTTGCTTGCTCCATCTTCTTCTTAGTGATGGGCTTGTCCTCTTTAATGAGGATATCTTCCTCTATGTCAATCCCAGCCGAATTGCATAGGTGGCAGATGAGGTGAGGAAAGGCTAACCTTGCCATAGTGGAAGACTTGTCAGCCACCTTGTAGAGTTCTTGAGGTATAATCTCATGAACTTCCACCTCTTCTCCAATCATGATGCTATGGATCATGATGGCCCGGTCTATAGTAACTTCAGACCGGTTGCTAGTGGGAATGATTGAGCATTGAATGAACTCCAACCATCCTCTAGCTACAGGCTTGAGGTCCAATCTTCTTAGTTGAACCGGCTTGCCTTTGGAGTCAATCTTCCATTGAGCTCCTTCTACACATATGTCCATAAGGACTTGGTCCAACCTTTGATCAAAGTTAACTCTCCTTGTGTAGGGGCGTGCGTTCTCTTCCATGTATGGCAAGTTGAACGCCAACCTCACATTTTCCGGACTAAAATCTAAGTATTTCCCCCGAACCATTGTAACATAGTTCTTTGGATCCGGGTTCTTACTTTGATCATGGTTCTTGGTGATCCATGCATTAGCATAGAACTCTTGAACCATTAGGATGCCGACTTGTTGGATGGGATTTGTTAGAACTTCCCAACCTCTTCTTTGAATTTCATGTCGGATCTCTGGATACTCATTTCTTTTGAGTTTGAAAGGGACCTCAGGGATCACTTTCTTCTTGGCCACAACATCATAGAAGTGGTCTTGATGGGCTTTGGAGATGAATCTTTCCATCTCCCATGACTCGGATGTGGAAGCTTTTGTCTTCCCTTTCCCTCTTCTAGAGGATTCTCCGGTCTTGGGTGCCATCAATGGTAATGGAAAAACAAAAAAGCTATGCTTTTACCACACCAAACTTAGAATATTGCTCGCCCTCGAGCAATAAACAAAAGAATAGAAGAAGAAGAAGAAGAAATATGGACAGGGAGAGGGAGATGTGGTTTCGGCCAAGGAGAGTGTAGAGGGGTGTGTTGTGTGAATTTGATGAAGAATGGAGGTCTTTATATAGGGAAGGGAGGGGGGGTTAAGGTTCAGCCATATGGGTGGGTTTGGGTGGGAAATTGGTTTTGAATTTTGAAGGTAGGTGGAGTTTATGAGGTAGGTTTATGGGGAAGAGTGGATGGATGTGAGTGGTGAAGAGGTGATGGGGAAGAGAGTTTGAGGTGATTGGTGAAGGGTTTTTGGGGAAGAGTGTTTATGGGGTTGTGTGAAAGAGAGTGGTGAGAAGAAGTGAGTGGAGGTAGGTGGGGATCCTATGGGGTCCACAGATCCTGAGTGGATCCTGTGGGGTCTACAGATCCTGAGTGGATCCTGTGGGGTCCACAGATCCTGAGTGGATCCTGTGGGGTCCACAGATCCTGAGGTGTTCACGGATTTACATCCCTACACCCATTAGGCATGTAAAAATGCCTTTGTATCCAACTCTGGGCGTTCAGCGCCAGGTTGGTGGCCATTTTGGGCGTTCAACGCCCATTTGTGTGCCATTTCTGGCGTTGAACGCCAGAACCATGCCTGTTCTGGCGTTCAGCGCCCAGAAGCTGCCCATTTTGGGCGTTCAGCGCCAGAACCATGCTCTGTTCTGGCGCTGAACGCCAGACAGATGCTCCTCCAGGGTGTGATTTTTCTTCTGCTATTTTTGATTCCGTTTTCAATTTTTATATTTATTTTGTGACTCCACATGATCATGAACCTAAGAAAACATGAAAAATAAAAATAAGAATTAGATAAACATTGGGTTGCCTCCCAACAAGCGCTTCTTTAGTGTCAATAGCTTGACAGTGGGCTCTCATGGAGCCTCACAGATGTGCAGAGCTTTGTTGAGACTCTCCAACACCAAACTTAGAGTTTGGATATGGGAGTTCAACACCAAACTTAGAGTTTGGTTGTGGCCTCCCAACACCAAACTTAGAGTTTGACTGTGGGGGCTCTGGTTGACTCTGCTTTGAGAGAAGCTTTCTCTGCTTCCTCTCCATGGTTGCAGAGGGAAATCCTTGAGTTTTAAACACAAGGGAGTTCTTATTCCATTGAAGGACTATTTCACCTCTGTCAACATCAATCACAGCTCTTGCTATGGCCAGGAAAGGTCTTCCTAGGATGATGGATTCATCCTCTTCCTTTCCAGTATCCAGGACTATGAAATCAGTAGGTATGTAAAGGCCCTTAACCTTTACTAACACGTCTTCTACTTGTCCATAAGCCTGTTTTCTTGAGCTGTCTGCCATCTCTAGTGAGATTTTAGCAGCTTGCACCCCATAGATTCCCAGTTTCTCTATTACAGAGAGGGGCATGAGGTTTATTCCTGAACCAAGGTCACACAGAGCCTTAAAGATCATGGTGCCTATGGTACAGGGTATTATGAACTTTCCAGGATCCTGTCTCTTCTGAGGCAATGTTAGTTGATCCAGATCACTTAGTTCATTGATGAACAAGGGAGGTTCAACTTCCCAAGCATCAATGCCAAACAATTTGGCATTCAGCTTCATGATTGCACCAAGAAACTTGGCAGTTTGCTCTTCAGTAACATCCTCATTCTCTTCAGAAGAGGAATACTCATCAGAGCTCATGAAGGGCATAAGGAGGTTCAATGGAATCTCTATGGTCTCTAGATGAGTCTCAGAGTCCTTTGGTTCCTCAGAGGGAAGCTCCTTATTAGTCACTGGACGTCCCAGGAGGTCTTCCTCCTGGGATTCACGTCCTCTCCTCTCCTCACAGGTTCGGCCATGGCACTTATGTCAATGGCCTTGCACTCTCCTTTTGGGTTCTCTTCTGTATTACTTGGGAGAGTACTAGGAGGGATTTCAGTGATCCTTTTACTCAGCTGGCCCACTTGTGCTTCCAAATTTCTAATGGAAGACCTTGTTTCATTCATGAAACTTACAGTGGCCTTAGATAGATCAGAGACTAGATTTGCTAAATTAGAAGCATTTTGTTCAGAGTTCTCTGTCTGTTGCTGAGTGGATGATGGAAAAGGTTTGTTATTGTTAAACCTGTTTCTTCCACCATTATTAAAGGCTTGTTGGGGCTTTTGATCCTTCCATGAGAAATTTGGATGATTTCTCCATGTTGAGTTATAGGTGTTTCCATAAGGTTCACCTAAGTAATTTACCTCTGCTATTGCAGGGTTCTCAGGATCATAAGCTTCTTCTTCAGAAGATGCCTCTTGAGTACTGTTGGATGCAGCTTGCATTCCATGCAGACTCTGCGAGATCATATTGACTTGCTGAGTCAATATTTTATTCTGAGCCAATATGGCATTCAGAGTATCAACCTCAAGAACTCCCTTCTTCATAGGCGTCCCATTACTCACAGGATTCCTTTCAGAAGTGTACATGAACTGGTTATTAGCAACCATGTCAATAAGTTCTTGAGCTTCTGCAGGCGTTTTCTTTAGGTGAATGGATCCACCTGCAGAAGTGTCCAATGACATCTTTGATAACTCAGATAAACCATCATAGAATATATCCAGGATGGTCCATTCTGAAAGCATGTCAGAAGGACACTTTTGGTCAACTGTTTGTATCTTTCCCAAGCTTCATAGAGGGATTCACCTTCTTTCTGTCTGAAGGTTTGAACATCAGCTCTAAGCTTGCTCAGCTTTTGAGGAGGAAAGTACTTGGCTAAGAAAGCCGTGACCAGCTTATCCCAAGAGTTCAGGCTGTCTTTGGGTTGAGAATCCAACCATAATCTAGCTCTGTCTCTTACAGCAAAAGGGAAAAGCATGAGCCTGTAGACTTCAGGATCTACTCCATTAGTCTTAACAGTATCACATATCTGCAAGAATTTAGTTAAGAACTGAAAAGGATCTTCAGATGGAAGTCCATGAAACTTGCAGTTCTGCTGCATCAGAGAAACTAGTTGAGGTTTCAGCTCAAAGTTGTTTGCTCCAATGGCAGGAATGGAGATGCTTCTTCCATGTAAATTGGAATTAGGTGCAGTAAAGTCACCAAGCATCTTCCTTACATTATTATTATTTTCGGCTGCCATCTCCTTCTCCTGTTCGAAAATTTCTGAAAGGTTATCTCTGGATTGTTGTATTTTAGCTTCTCTTAATTTTCTCTTCAGAGTCCTTTCAGGTTCTGGATCTGCTTCCACAAGAATGTTCTTATCCTTGCTCCTGCTCATATGACAAAGAAGAGGGCACAGAAAAATAATAATAATAATAGAGATCCTTTATACCACAGTATAGGGATCCTTGTGTTAGTAGAAGAAAAGAAGGGAAGAAAATCTGAACTCAGAGAGAGAGGGGGTTCGGATTTTTGGAGAGTTGAAGGAAAGATGTTAGTATATCAATAAACAAATAGAAGAAGATGAGAGGGGGAAGTGAATTTTCGAAAACAATTTTTGAAAAAGAGTTAGTGATTTTTACAATAGTTTTTGAAAAAGGTTAGTATTTTTTTCGAAATTTTTTTTTTTATAAAAAATAAAAATAATTAGTTAATAAAAAAGAAATTTTTGAAAAAGAGGGAAGATATTTTCGAAAATTAGAGAGAGAGAGTTAGTTAGGTAATTTTGAAAAAGTTAAGAAACAAACAAAAAGTTAGTTAGTTAGTTGAAACAAATTTGAAAAGATAAGAAGTTGGGAAGTTAGAGAAGATATTTTGAAATCAAATTTTGAAAAAGATAAGATAAGAAGATATTTTTTTGAAAAGATATGATAGAAATTAGTTTTTGAAAAAGATTTGATTTTTAAAATCACAATTAATGACTTGATTCATAAGAAATCACAAGATATGATTCTAGAACTTAAAGTTTGAATCTTTCTTAACAAGCAAGTAACAAACTTCAAATTTTTGAATCAAAACTTTAATTGATTATGTTATTTTCGAAAATTATGATATAAAATAAGAAAAAGGTTTTTGAAAATTATTTTTTTGGAATTTTTGAAAATAATCATGAATTTTGAAAAAGATTTTGAATTTTGAAAAAGATTTTGAAAAAGATAAGATTTTCAAATTGAAAATTTGATTTGACTCATAAGAAACAACTTGATTTTAAAAAATTTTTGAAAAGTCAACTCAAATTTTTGAATTTGATGAGAGAAAAAGGGAAAGATATTTTTTTGTTTTTTGAATTTTTATGATGAGAGAGGAAAACAGGAAAAATGATGCAATGCATGAAAGTGATGGATCAAAACAATGAATGCATGCAAGAATGCTATGAATGTCAAGATGAACACCAAGAACACTTTGAATGTCAAGATGAACATCATAGACACAATTTTGAAATATTTTTAATGCAAAGAAAACATGCAAGACACCAAACTTAGAATTCTTTAATGCTTAGACACTAAGAATTCAAGAATGCATATGAAAAACAAGAAGAGACACAAAACAAAAAAATCATCAAGATCAAACAAGAAGACTTACCAAGAACAACTTGAAGATCATGAAGAACACTATGAATGCATAAAATTTTTGAAAAATGCAAGATGCACATGCAATTGACACCAAACTTATAACATGACTCAAGACTCAAACAAGAAACATGAAAATATTTTTTTGATTTTTATGATTTTCTAAATTTTTTTTGGATTTTCTTTTTAAATATTTTTTTTTTCGAAAATTATTGTGAAAAATAAAAATAAGGATTCCAAAATTTTTAATATGAATTGCAGGAATCTTGCCATGTTAGTCTTAAAGCTCCAATCAAAGGGTCTGGCATGGCTTAACAGCCAACCAAGCTTTAACATATAATTACATGGGCTGGAGTGATTAGTTGAATACCAATCCCAAAGTAGTTTGGGTATGGCTTTACAGCTAGATATGATTCAACATAATTCATGAAACACTAGAATTCATTCTTAAAAATTTTGAAGCTATAGAATAATTTATTTTTGAAAATATTTTTTCTTTTTTTTTTTCGAAAACAAAGGAAAAAATTTGTTTGAAAAAAAAATTTTGAAAACAAAACAAAAAGAAAATTACCTAATCTGAGCAACAAGATGAACCGTCAGTTGTCCAAACTCAAACAATCCCCGGCAACGGCGCCAAAAACTTGGTGCACGAAATTGTGATCTCCAGGCTCGAACAAATCCTGGTAATGGCTCCAAAGCTTGGTGCTCTGATCTTAATTCATAATTGTCACAACTTCGATACAACTAACCAGCAAGTGCACTGGGTCGTCCAAGTAATACCTTACGTGAGTAAGGGTCGAATCCCACGGAGATTGTTGGTATGAAGCAAGCTATGGTCACCTTGTAAATCTCAGTCAGGCAGATATAAAGTGATAATGGTGTTTTCGAATATTATATAATAAAATAGGGATAGAGGTACTTATGTAAATCATAGGTAGGAATTTCAGATAAGCGAATGGAGATGCTTTTCGTTCCTCTGAACCTCTGCTTTCCTGCTATCTTCATCCAATCAGTCTTACTCCTTTCCATGGCTGGCTTTATGTGATACATCACCACTGTCAATGGCTACTTTCGGTCATCTCACGGGAAAATGATCCAATGCCCTGTCACGGCACGGCTAATCGTCTGGAGGCATCACCCTTGTCAATGGCTTCATCTTATCCTCTCAGTGAATAATATGCTCACGCACCCTGTCACGGCACGGCTATTCATCTGTCGGTTCTCGATCATGCCGGAATAGGATTTACTATCCTTTTGCGTCTGTCACTAACGCCCTGCAATCGCGAGTTAGGAGCTCGTCACAATCATTCAATCATTGAATCCTACTCGGAATACCACAGACAAGGTTTAGACTTTCCGGATTCTCTTGAATGCCGCCATCATTCTAGCTTACGCCACGAAGATTCTGGTTAGGAGATCTAAGAGATATTCATTCTAGCTTAATTCATGTAGAACAAAAGTGTTTGTCAGGCACGCGTTCATAAGGTAGAAGGATGATGAGCGTCACACATAATCATCACCTTCATCACGTTCTTGGGTGCGAATGGATATCTTAGAAGCGAAATAAGAAGAATTGAATAGAAAACAGTAGTACTTTGCATTAATCTTTGAGGAACAGCAGAGCTCCACACCTTAATCTTTGGAGTGTAGAAACTCTACCGTATGAAAATACATAAGTGAAGGTCCAGGCATGGCCGAGATGGCCAGCCCCCTAAACGAGATCAATAGTCTCCTAAGATGAACAATGGATTAAAACTGAGACCAAAGATGTCTAATACAATAGTAAGAGGTCCTATTTATAATAAACTAGCTACTAGGGTTTACATGAGTAAGTAATTGATGCATAAATCCACTTCCTGGGTCCACTTGGTGTGTGTTTGGGCTGAGCCTGAGTGTTGCACGTGCAGAGGCCATTTGTGGAGTTGAACGCCAGTTTCTGTGCCAGTTTGGGCGTTCAACTCTGGTTTTGGATCCTTTTCTGGCGCTGGACGCCAGATTTGGGCAGAAGGCTGGCGTTGAACGCCAGTTTACATCATCAATTCTTGGTCAAAGTATGGACTATTATATATTGCTGGAAAGCCCTGGATGTCTACTTTCCAACGCAATTGGAAGCGCGCCATTTTGAATTCTGTAGCTCCAGAAAATCCACTTTGAGTGCAGGGAGGTCAGAATCCAACAGCATCAGCAGTCCTTCTTCAACCTCTGAATCTGATTTCTGCTCAAGTCCCTCAATTTCAGCCAGAAAATACCTGAAATCACAGAAAAATACACAAACTCATAGTAAAGTCCAGAAATGTGAATTTAATATAAAAACTAATGAAAACATCCCTAAAAGTAACTAGATCCTACTAAAAACATACTAAAAACAATGCCAAAAAGCGTATAAATTATCCGCTCATCAGTTAGCGAGGGAGAATTGGTTGGCTTGGGAAGAAGCTGCGGCTTGAGATACCAAAGCTTGAATGAGAAGAGTCTTGACCTGCCAAGGACGGTAAGGAAAACCTTCCCTGGCGTAAGAGTTCAAAAGTGCCGCAGTACCTTCCTTCAATAGCCCTCCGAAGGGGTTATCCTCCTCGTCGTTCCTCATCGTCGCTTCCACCAGCGTCAGATCCGATCTGTACCGTTCGTACACCCTCGACCCTCAAGGAAAACTTTTTGGCTCATACATATATTTTAAGTGATATTGTAAAATGTGATTTTTTTTTATTCCAATGATTGAAACTACCATACCTAAGTCTCATTATTGATACGGAAGAGGATTTTTTTTAAAATAGAAATGTTTTGACATTATTGATACGGAGGAGGATGATATCTATCAAGTTTGGATGTTTAGGGCTGCCAAGCGCTTACGAGGTATGCTCCATGCCATTCGCAAAAAAGGTGTCCGTCCATATTGGATTCTACCAGAAGTTCTTGGTGAATTGATGAGACGTTGGGACACTGATGCTTATAGATAATTACAGGCGAGAAATGCAGCTGCCAGTAAATCGACTCGAGATACTTCCTTCACACTGCAGGAGGCACCACCTTTCCAGAAACAAGATTACGTTTGATAAGTTACTTATAGAACCCTCTTTTTTACTTAAAGACAATCTTTACTATGATATTTGCTGTTTTGAAAATTTCTTAAGGCCAAACAAGTAAGAAAAAACTCAACAATTCTAATGTGTTTGTTTACCTTATTTATTTCATTTATAATTTTTCTTATTGGAATATCTGAGTTTTGAAGGTCGTGGTTCATCAATTATAATCCCTTGTCCATACCCTGCAGATGTATATATACAAATGAGTATCATAAGCTATTGTCTTCTACCATTTGATAAGTAGATTTGTCTGATCTTTAACTAATGGGAGAAATGAGTTAAAATCACTGTCTGAGGGAGGAGGGAAGAGGGAGAAAATGTGTTCTGAAATGAAGAAACCAATTAGAGACTATTCATTGAGAAGTAAAATCACATTTTTAATTAGAGACCATTCATTGTTTATTATATCTTAGAAGAAGTAATTACTATCATGTTGAGACAGGTTTGTATTGGTTTCTTATCTGTTGAGTTTATGAATCAGATTTTGAAACTGTATTCGGAAGTTGATTAAGTGAAGGACATGGCTTGTTTGGTTGATAAATGCTTGCTTGCTTGATTTATGTTTCAGTAAGTGTGGCTAAGTAGGGTTGAATCAGCATTACTAGTTATATTAGATGTGTAATCGTGGTTTATTGTTTAATTAAATTCATTTACATTGCAAATGTGTGATTGATTGTAGTGTTTGAATCTGTTGGTTTTGAAAAGTGAAGTCGCTTTCCAAAGTTAACTAGCTTGTCATTTTTTTTTTTTTGAGAACTAGCTTGTAAGCCGATTGTACATGTTTTCTTGTTCTTGTTCTGAGAACTTGCAGATGTTCCATATGAATTCCAATAATGTGCTGCTTTTTTGTTTTTTAATTATTCTTTTGTTTGAAGTTGCATAATCTGTTCAAAAGATAATGTTGGTCTTAAATGCATTTATTTTGTTCGTGTCTTGAATTCTTGCAAGTGGCCGCTAAATGAAGTAGGAGATGCATTATTTATTTATTCATTCTGTTGTAAATGAAGTGTAGGATTGGCAAATTGTGCTGGAAAGAACCTTCTCAAAACTCTTGTTCTATTCTGCTTTTGTTTTTATTCTACTTTTTAATTTTTTTTAATTATTTTTTTAATTATTAAATTCTTATTACTAAAATATAGACATAACAGAACAAATCATATCTCAACAGTACTATATGCAATTTTTTCCTCAATCAGTGACAGTGTGTCATATTGTTTCTCTCATTATGTAGAATCATTCGCTTGGAAGACCATCACGTATGGATGAGTTTTTTGAGCACACTCATACTCGCAAAGAGGATAGGACTCAATGGATTGATGAACACTCCTGAAAGACAAAGGTAACTTACCTTTATTAATTGTAGTTATTTTTTTATCTAATTGTTCCGCATTATTAATACTTATAGTAGTTTATAAATCATTTCTCCTCATTGTAGGATATATTTCAAAAGCATATGTTTCAGGCTGAGCAAGAGCGGCATGCTGCTATAGAGGCTGGTGTAACTGATCCACCGCCTATCTCTGAGGAAAGCATATGGATTGAGACAGTGGGTGGAAAACGAAGAGGTAAGATATATGGCATGGGTGAGGTAAGGGACTCTTCCATGATGCGACCTCGAGTTGATGGGCCAACCACGACCACCAGCGCTGATGTTTTGGATCTTAGAGAACGAATCACAATACTCAATAGGGAAGTTGAACAACATGCCGCTAAATATAGAGAGCTTGAAGACCGCTACCAAAGAGAGAAAAGAGAGTGGCAACAGACTGTTGAATCCTTGCGTGAGGATCTCAATACTAGTAACTCACAGATGGATCAATTTAGTCATCAGTTGAGCAGCTTAACTGAGTATGTGAGAGCCATGGGTCCTAATAGTTCTGGATCATGTGTTCCTCCACCTCCTCCTTTTACTTTTTCAAGCTCTCAGAAAAGCATAGTCCCAGCCCCAGTCCCAACCCCAGCCCCAAGTAAAAAACTCCCACCTATTCTGCAGCGACCAGGACAACCACATAGTTCTCAAAGGGAGGATGATTCTGACGATTTTGATGACTCAGATGATTATTTCGACGAGTATGAGTAGATTATTTAATTACTTTACTTTGAATATTTTGTATTATTAGTGGATTGCAATTTAAACAAATATAAGTCTAAGTTTAGTTATTTATCTTGTCTTGAGTCTTTATATTAGAGGGTTATTTATTATTTTGATAAGTTTGTAAACTCATTATCTAATATTTAGTATAAATTTTATTTTTATATTTAAAATTTTATTTGTCTTGTTATTTAATATTCTGTATAAATTTTATTTTTATATTTAAAAGTTCATTTGTATTAACGGTTTACTATTTTTTAAATAGAAAAAAAATTAAAACATATAACTATTAAAATCGACGGTAAAGTTGTCGATTTTAAATGTTAAAATAGACAAATCTAAATAATTAAATCGACGACAAATGTGTTGATTTTATTCAATCAAATATCGACGGCGCCATTGTCGATTTTATTAAGCATATTATAGACAAAAACGTTGTTGATTTTATTGAGTTAAATATCGACAAAAAGAGCGTCGATTTTATTGAATCAATTATCGACAAAGAAGTCGTCGATTTTAAATAATAATATCGACGGCAATGTTGTCGATTTTAGTAAGAATGTAAAATTCTCACACCCATATTACAGACGGAAAGGATGTCAATTTTTTAAATTATTATCGACGGCTAAGCAAGCCGTCGATTTTATTAGAATTTTGAAAAATCGACAAGTTTAATAGCGACCACCATCGCCGTCCATTTTGCCGTCGAATTTTAACGATGTTTCTTGTAGTGTGTGTTCCAATTTGTTCCTAACTTGCCTAGGAGTAAGAAAAGCTTGCCTAAAATGTCTGTCACATGGAAAACAAGAATAAAAATCCTAAAGCGTCGTGACTTTGATATTAGATACTATAGGGACTAACAGAGTAATTAAACCATTATTTTATTGGTCCTTATAGTTTTATTAAATTTATAATTAAGTTTATATACTTTTTTTTTTCAATTGAGTTTCTACGTTACTTTTAATTTTATATTAGGTCATTCTTAATGTGAAAAAATTTAGAGTTAACTAAAAATATTTTTTTATAAATTGAAGGTATTCATAATTAAAATCCTAATTAAATATTTGATCGCATGTATTTTAGAAAAAATATTCTGTTAATTTTAATATTTTTGACATGAAAAAGATCTAATTACAAAATTAAAAAGAATATAGAAATTCAATTAAAAAAAAAAAGTATAAAGACTTAATTAAAAATTTGGTAAAATTATAAGGACAATAAAATAATTAAACCATAATTTTATTAACATTAGCTAATAATTGATCAATTTTTTGTTTTCATATTATTAGAATTTAAAATTTAAAATTTAAAATTTAGTACTTAGAATTTAGAATGATAGCCAAATATTAATAAAAATTGAAAAATTTTATTAACATTATTAAAGATATAATCATTCATATTGTTTCTTATTATCAGCTTAAACTTTCTGGTTTCATGACATGGTATTAGAATTTTATATTCGAAAGGTTTAGAGTTCGATTCTTGATAAACTTCAAAAGTGAAAAGATAACATAATACAAATAATAGGAAAAAAGAAGGATGATACAAAAATGAAACAAATCTAAAAGAGACTTTTTTTTTTAAGTATTGTTCAAGAGGGTGTCGAATCGAGCTTGTATATATCACGATCTCAAATATCGGAAAACAGATACAATTTCACTGAAAAAAGAGTGAGTTCGACTTGGAAATTACTTAGCAATAGTGTCGAAGTGACTTGAATTAAAATTATTAGCGGCAAAAATACTAAGCAAAGTAAAATAAATAAATAAGCAAAGAAAAGCTCTCTGAATCAATGAATATAAAATTGACTTGTAATAGAATAACAATAAAATGTAAAGAAATGAAAGAAAAATGAATCAAACATAAACAAATAAAAATAAAATAGTTGACTTCTAACTCTCATATGTACTTGCATTCTATGTTCTTCTTTTGCATCGCTGAGATTGAGAAATTTTTTTTTTATGAATTTGGGTGATGATCTATTCTATATCGTTGATTGAAGTCCCAAACTCTTCTGAATTTCTACTATTTATAAACCATGAAGATAGACTTGTCATGAAGCATGTTATCGATTATCATATATTACTTTCTCCTTTTTCTCGGTCATGACTTTACTTTGACCATAAAAATTTTTGACCTCCAAATTTTGACATCCACGTCTTCTTTGATCTTTTAGTCCTACGTTTCTTCAGCTTGCTCCTCAAATTTCGCACCATGTTCTCCGCTCAATCTTAAAAGTCGAGTAGCAGGTCTTGATGCTCAAGGAAAGACAAATAACTATCTTTCGATTTTGACACTATTTATACTATTTTTCTTCGATTTCAACTTATCCATCTCTGCTTTCTTTAATCGAAACACTGCTTCTTGTAGTCAAAATTATTAGTAATCAAAACATTATCTTATAAAAAAAATCTATTTTTTGTATTAACACTCCTATCAACTTAAACTTTTTTAAAAAAGGATTTTATAGCAAGTCCTATAACATTTTTTTCTAATAACAACACCGAAAAATCTTTTAGATAAGAGTAAACTACCATTTCTACCCACGAAAGTTGAAAACGCTGACATATCTACCCATAGAAAAAGAAAATTACCATTTGTACCCATAAAACATGAGTTCCATATAACAAAATTATCCAAACACTAAAAAATCACATAAAATCCCCAAATTACCCTTATCATCATCCGCATCATCCACCTCTCCTTCTCTCCTTTCCTGTCTCGCCCTCGCCTGAGCCAAACTTTGAGCTCAAAGGCACCACCATCTCATTTCCTTTATCACTACCATCACCACCACCACCACCACTATACTTCCATAATCATCTTCTTCACATAAAGCAACAACAACAACAATAGAAAAAACAAAGAGAAAAAACGGTTCTTCCTCTCTCACTGAACAACGTCAACGACGGTGGTGGCAGTGACAGCCACCGGTGCCGTCGCCCTCTCCTCCTTCTCCGATCTCTTGCGCGCTCTCTTCCTTCCAGACTAGCGACGGAGCCGGCAGCAGCAGGGCGTGACGGCGGCAACAGCTCCCCCTTCCTTGGTTCTGGCTCGCATCTCCTCTTCGGGCTCCCTCAACAACCGCGGCGATGATGCGATAGCGACAGCGAGCCCCCACGTTGCCAGTGCGGTCTCCCTCCCCCTCCTCTTTTCTTCTTCTTCCTCGGGTGGGGGTGTGTATGTAATGTCTCTGTGTGTGAGTTTTGGAGAGAAAGGAGGTGGTGGCTGGATGAAGAGGGTTAGAGTTAGAAAGGTGGTTGGATGAAGGGGGTGGTGGTGGGATTTGAGGCTGGGTGAAGAGGATAGGGTTAGAAAGGTGGTTGGGTGAAGGGAGTGGTGGTGGAATTTGAGATTAGAAAGGAAAAGGGGGTGGTGGCTGGGTGAAGAGGATAGGGTTAGAAAGGTGGTTGGGTGAAGGGAGTGGTGGTGGAATTTGAGATTAGAAAGGAAAAGGGGGTGGTGGCTGGGTGAAGAAGGTTAGTGTAAGAAAGGTGACTGGGTGAAGGGAGTGGTGTGGTGGTGAATATGAAGGTAATTTAAGGATTTTAAGTAATTTTTTAATATTTGGATAATTTTATTGTTCGAAATCCATATTTTATGGATACAAATGATAATTTTTTTTTTTATGAGTAGATATGTCAGTGTTTTCAACTTTTCGTGAGTAGAAATGGTAGTTTACTCATTAGATAATTAAAACATTTTGTTAACTTGTTATTTGGACTTTGTGAACGTACATATTTGGTGAGCATATAGAGAAAAAATATTGGGTGAATTTTAGCGCGTGTTCAGCTGGGGTTGCTCGTACGCTGCGTCCTTTCTGACACACTGTTACGGTTTTGAGGGTTTTTGATGATATTCGTTTTGCCCTCTCAACACTACACATATTCTAAAAACTACCCCATATGTCATAATTGCTTAAATTGTTTTTGTGGCAGAAATTGTTCTCGTTTGTGGCATCAGTTAACGATGGGGCTACCCATGAACCAAAAAAAAAAGGTAAAAAAAATCCATTAAAAGATAATTTAATATCCCAATGTGTAAAAAAATAAGATCCCTAAACTCAGCTGAAGGTCTGTATTATGAGCTTAAACATGGTGGCCGCCATGGCTGTAAGGCATTGAAGCATAGTTGGGTGAATACGAAATTGACTCCATAAATTGAAGTGCGTGGTTAGGTGGACGACAACACTTCTGGTCGAAGCATAGTTGGGTGAATAGTTCTTTTCTTTTTTTTTTTTTTTTGGGTCAGGCCAAATAGGCCGAAAGAGACACCCACACCCAGCAAGGTGGTGCTGCAACCCGACTCCATGAACGCCTAGCTCGCACGTATCAATCTCTTCCCAGAGCGCTGCCATCGTCGACTACAAGGAGAAAGCTCCCCTGTCGCCGTCTGAATTCCTCTGATCCTGCCTTACGCCGCCTTTGAACCCTTCCGTCTCTGTTCTGATCTCCAAACCGTAGGATTGTTCAATAGTTTATGACTGATACTTTCCTCAATGGCTTATGAGTTATGACTATATATGTATTTGTTGCGTTGGGAAATTGTTATATTTAGTGGGTTCATTTCAGTTGGCCTGGCCTGCACGAAAACAAAATTATCATAATACATAATAAATAAATTCCAGCTTAAACTTACTTTCTAAAACCATTCATGTATGTAAATATAACTTTGCGTTGATTTATAAATTAAAAAAGAATCAACTTTTAAATAAACCTCCAATAAAACTTTTTTTTTCTTTCATTGTAATGCTATATTTTTTTTTTGTTGCCTACGGTATCTTCTAGATAAACAGGATTCGAACCCTCAACACTTACTGAAGCAGACGAATGAGTTTAACCTTCGACCAACTCAAGTTGGTTTGCAACGCTATATCTCTAGTAATGAAAAACATTTAACAGGTCCAACTAGTAACAAAAAAAAAAAAATCTTCAAAATACAGATTCCACAGCCCATTTTAAGGTGCACTTTTTACCATACGTTGATTTATAAATTTGGCATATAATATATGCATATTATAATATGTCTCAACTCCAATAACCAAAGCCAATTATATAATTACGAGAGACAGGTCGCAACTCTACGTAGGTGATAAATATCACGTTATTCTGACACAGCACTACATGTGTCTCACGCTCTACCAGCACCGCAAAAAATGAGGCGTGCGTGGGAGCAACCCCATCTAAGGATGGCAATGGAATCTCATGAGGGCAGACCGGCAGAGATATACCCCCCACCTCCCGCCCCCACCACTCATAATTTGTCTCCGTCTATGCCCCACTCCCGCCTTGTCCCCGCTATAGATAATGGAAAACCCGTATCTGTTGGAAATTGAGGTCTTTTCTGATATTTGTCAATTTGAAAAATAAATAAAAAATAATTTAAAAAAAATTAAATTCACAGCAAATTAAATAAGTTTAGAATTCAATTTAACTACAACACAAATTCAACTCAATAATAATATAAATTCAACTCTAAATTCTATTGTATTTCTATCACATAAAATTACTATATCTTTTTTTGATATACAATGAATTCAACTCCTAATCTTTATCTTTTTCTAATTTTTAAAATTTTCAAATACTAAAGCTCTAATCTTTCCAAAACACTATGGCCACCGCAGCATTTAAATCCATCACAAATATGATTATTTCAATAACAGACATAAAAACAAAAGCAGATTTGAGAATATTTTTTCAAACAGTGGCAAATTAAAACAAATATATGAGACATAATCACAAGAATTTTCAGCATTACAACATTAACAACAATTGATATAAAATTTACAAAAATCACAGCAAATTATAATAGTCACAAAAATCACAACAATGTTATAATATAATTAAAATCACAAAAATCATACAAAGGGATGAGCTAAAATATAATATAACATTAGTCATCCCTTCTCTGTTTAAACAGGCGCGGGCTAAAATTCACCAAAATTATTGAAGTGTCAAATGTACGTATGGGGTGTTGAGAGTGCATGGTTGTCAACTTGTCATAATGTCTGAATGTGAAGATAGAAGAGACGAGCGAGCATGTGAATAGGTCGTAGTAGCTGGTGTTGTGTTAATGTAATGAAAATATATATGATCAGGATTTACAGCGAGAGGATAATAGGCTCCTATGTTCCGTTTAATTGTTAGAGAAATCCTATTCATTCTTTAAAATATTATTCTTTAAATAATTTTTAAATTTAATTATTTAGTTATAATAATTTTTTAATTATTAATTTTTTATTTTTTAAAAAATCATATCTATTGAGATTTAATTTAATTTTTATATCCTATGATTCTCTCTCATTTTTAAATTTTTTATATTATTAAACTCTTGTTAGTTATTTTATCTTAAAACGTTAAAAACATATTTTTTAAAAAAATACCCCAAACTAATTAAATACAGATCTTTATTTTTTTATATGTATTTGGCTTTATAAATTTATTTATTTATTTATTTATTTATTTATTTGCTAAGTATTATTAGGTACACATCTAACATAATAAATAATCAATAAAGTATTTTTAAAATACATCTAAAAATACATATAATATAATTTTTTTGGTAAAATTAAATAAACACATCACATCTAAAATAATAAATAACCAACCAAATATTTTGTAAAAACATCGAAAATTATCAAAAATCATAAAAAAAATGGATACTATTAAACATAAAGATAACATAATTACTATATTTATTTAGCTATGATAACTTCAAAATCATTCTTACAAGAATGAAGTTTTCTCCCTCAAATACAAACAGAAACATAGATTTCAAAAGATAGCATCTTTTACCACAAGAGGTCGGAAAGTGTTATTTATAATTTTTTAGTGGTGTCTTTTGAAAAAAAATGATTTGATTTATGATATAATTTTTAATTATATTCAAGACACATCTAAAATAATAAATAATAAATAAAATATTTTTAAAATACATCCAAAAATACATAATATAAATTTTTTTGGTAAAATTAAGTAAATACATCTAAAATAACAAATAATAAACTAAATATTTTATAAATATATCTAAAATTATCAAAAATTATAAAAAAGATGGATGTGAAGATAGCAATTATTATGTTTCTTTAGATATAATAGCCTTACATCAAATACAAACAAAAACATATATTAGAAAGATAGAATCTTTTATTAGAGGAGACAGAAAAGACGAAGAAGTGAAGAACGTGTTATACATCCAAATTTCGGCAGAGGATCAGAGCGCAACGAATATGGGAGGAGTGCAGGACGAGGAAAGAGCGCGGCGCGACGGAGGAGCGTGGCGAGGGAAGAGTGTAGGGCGGTGAGGAGCGCCGCACGGGGAGGAGCGCGACAACAGAGGAGGAGTGTGAGGCACTGCAGATCTAGATTTTACTAAAAGGTTTAATGGAGTAAAACCTGTGTTTTGAGATATTTAAGGGGGTGTTTTAGAATGTGTTAGGGTTCAAAAGATTTATAATTGAATTGTTGAATTTTAGTTTTATTCAAATTATTTTTTAAATTTGTATTTTAAATTAAAAAATATTAAATCTATTTGAATGTGTTTGTTTAAATTTTATTAAACTAGTGTAAATAGATACTGTTTAAAAGATAAATTTAAAGGATACCTAATCATACTATAATTATTATTAAATATTGATTATTACTTAGTAGCTAGAGGCATTTTCCGATAAGGTTGCTAATTCAAATTTAAGAAAAGGTTTAGCTACTCTGTACTTTTTAGGATATACGTTAAGATTGTTAGTAATAAATAATCACTACTAGAAAATTAGTTATTATCGACGGATATTTTCGACAAATTTTATTCTACGAAAATACAGACGGAATTTCAGAGGACTTTTTTGTTGGAAAACAAAAAAAATGAATTAGCATAAATTACAGACGAAAAACAGAATCCGTCGATAATTCTGTCGGTAAAATAAAATTTTTTTCGTGGGAAATAGTTACAAATGGAAAATCCGTCTATAATTTAAAATTTTCCGTCGAAAATATTTGAATAAGGAGTTAGGTTCCCGAAACTCCCAGTGGTTCATTTCACTTCTTCACGTTTTCCTTGAATTACTCCCTGCCTTCTCTCTCCCTTGAAGATGTGACGTCCTCCACTGTTGCCGCCGCCGCTGTCGCCGCCGCCGCGGCTGACGTTGCACGAGCTCCCTCCATCGCCCTCATCGCATTTGCTCCCTTCATTGCCGTTGTCGTACGAGCTCTCTCCACCGTGCTCTTATCTTACGAGCTCCTTCCGTCGCCGCTCTCGTCGCTGCTTCTTCTCTCCTCGCCGGAGGTTTGTCATCATCTCTTCTCGTCGCCATTAGTTCAGGTAGGCCTTCGCCTCCTTTTCATCCATATCCCTACCCCTTCCATTGTGATTCTATTCTGATTTCATTATCCTAGCCCTAGCCCTGTCCCTTCCCTGTTGCTGCTGCAGAAAACCGAGTTTCTAAATTCTAACGTATGAATTTTGTATATTCCTGTAATTTGTATATTCCTGTATGTTCCCTCCCCCTCGATCTCCACCTAAGATAGATCCACCAACCACACTGCAAAACCCTCAACCCAAGATTCTCGAACCTTCTCAGATCCAAGTTCGTTAATCCTACTTTCTTTGTCTCACTCACACTTTCCTTCACATTCTTAGTCGCTTCTTTTCCCTAACGAATTGCTGACCTTTCACTTACTCGCAAGCAAGACAGTGCCATATCATAGCTAACAGTGAAATTTAGTCAACAAAACCCTAATTGGTTGTTTCTTCTATTTTGTTTGAGGTTTTAGGGAAGAAGAAAGAGCGAAAAAGAATGGGTGAGGAGAATATGCTGCTATCTCTCAGGTATTGTTTCACTATTGACTCTCTTTCTGATGAAATTAGCTCATTCTCATAGTAATAGGTGCATTTCCTTGGTTTATCCTTTTGGTCACCATGCATATGTGAAAAGTTTGAATTGATTTACCAATTATATTACATTTATGGACTTCATTTGTGTTTCTTTGTAGGACAACGGCCTTGATCCAATTGTAGAGCCGGAAATTCTTTTAGACGGTGATCACCCGATTGAGAGGACATTAGAAGTGGCAGAGAAGGTTTGGTCAGAAGTCTTCTTTTATTTGGCTCAAAACAATGTCATTTTTTAGGGAATTTTGCTCAAACCTAGCATGGTTACACCTGGGGCCGAGCACAAGGAAAAGGCTTCTCTAGAAACCATTGCCAAATATACACTTACCATGCTGAGAAGAAGAGTTCCTCCTGCAGTCCCTGGAATCATGGTACATCTATTGTTCTTTGTTTCCTCTTATCACAAATTGATACGTAGCATTATGATAGTGTTGAGTGCATGTATCCTGTCTTTTAGGATTTGAGATGATGCTAATTTTAATTACTTTTTACATTTAAAATTGCATTTATACTAGAATTTGGAAGTTACAATCACTATAATAAACCGTAAATTATATTTCGTTTGTATTTTCAGTTCTTGTCTAGTGGACAATCCGAAGTGGAAGCAACACTGAACCTTAATGCAATGAACCAAAGTCCTAACCCATGGCACGTTTCATTTTCATATGCACGAGCTCTTTTTTAATTCTATTTTATTCTGGGTTTTTCTTTTTTCCATGTTAATTTTTGTTGTTTCAAAGTAGGCAATATTTTCAACCATTGCTCATTTTATATTCATTATTGTTTCAGAAGCCTATCGAAGTAAATGCTGAAACGAAACAGGATTTGAGAAGTTTTAAGCTTATATTGGAATATATAAAAGCCTTGCCTGTAAGTGTTGAACTACAGTTTACTCTTCATTATATAGCATGAACAATAATGCTGATTTGTGTGCATGTCTAATGTTCAATGTATGGTAATTGTAAAGTGTTCATACCCTGGATCGAGTTACCCGACCTGGGATGATTGGCGACAAAGCGACCGACCTCTTCAGGTCAGGCTAGTCGACCTCTTCTCAAAGAGGTCGGCCAAATCGACAGGAGAGCCCAATAAAGGGTCCAAATAGAGGAACACGACCCAAATCCACAGGCCGTCCGAGCCTATAGAGATAAGGGTGGTTCCTTTGAAGATAAGCTGACCTCAACTCAAAGATAAAGATAAGATAAGATAACTAACTTATCTTATCTAGAAAGGTCAGCCCACTCTACTATAAATACACTAGAGCACCCAGGTATAACTCATACTCTGATTCTACATAAAACCTGCTTAATACCCGTGCTAACTTAAGCATCGGAGTCTCTTGCAGGTACCCCCCACCCTCCGGTGGCCAAGGATCAGCAGTGCAGCAAGTCCAACAAGTCGGACACAACAGCTCCGGCCACCACCAGCCAGCCGGTCACGTCATCTCCGACCAGTCCCAAAGATCTCATCCGAGATCGACCTCCAGTTTCAGGTAATCCTCGGAACATTGGCGCCATTGCCGGGGAACCTGAAAGTCATCCCAAAACCATGGCGGACGGCCATGACAACGACCACGACTCGGATCTGGAGAACAGAACACCGCACAAGAATGCGGACACTACACTAAAGGATACTCCGGAATCCAACGGAGACAAAAACTCACCAAATCCGGGAGCCATAGAAGCACTTCAAGATCGCTTAAAGCAACTTGAAAAAGAAACCCAGCAACAACGGGAGATCGGAAAGGATCTGCAAAGAGAGGTACGGCGACGTCGAGAACTGGAAGAAAAACTACAGCAACTAGAAGCCGACCTCAAATCAAAAACTCCTCAGATCACTCCTGAGGAAAATTCGCGCAAAGAACAAGATCCATTCACCAGGGAAATCATGAAGACCAAAATCCCAAAAGATTTCATGCTCCCGGATATGGTTTTGTATGATGGCACCACAGATTTCAACCATCATCTCAGCAATTTCAGAAGTAGAATGTACCTTACTGATGCCTCAGATGCCGTTCGCTGCAAAGCTTTTCTAACAACTCTCACGAAAACGGCGATCAGATGGTTCGACAACTTACCTTCGAAGTCCATCTCAAACTTCGACAACCTGGCCAAAAAGTTCCTGGCCAGATTCTCCATCCAGAAAGATAAGGCCAAGCACGCACCCAGCTTACTAGGGATCAAGCAAGGAGATCGGGAGAGCCTCCGCAACTACATGGAAAGACTCAACAAAACATGCATGGACATACAAAGTTTACCAACAGAGGCCGCCATCATGGGGCTCATCAATGGCTTACGAGAGGGACCTTTCAGCCAATCTATATAAAAAAAGTATCCTACCTCTTTAGACGAAGTACAGGAGCGAGCAGAAAAATACATTAACATGGAAGAGAACGCTCGGCTGGGAGAAACCTCAAAATCTGGGGCCTCCTACCGAGACAAAGACAAGGACTCCAAAAGGAAAGAAGATCGACAGGGCGAGAAAATCAAAAAATACCACAACTACACTCCTCTCAAAGCATCCCTGATCGACGTGTACAAAGAAGTCTGCCATACAGAAAAAATCCCCCCAGCGCGACCACTCAAAGGCAAAAGGGGAGGAGGAAACTGGAAGGAATATTGTGAATACCATCGAATTTGAGGGCACTCTACCAATGAGTGCTTCGACTTGAAAAATATCATAGAAAAATTGGTAAGAGAAGGAAAATTAGATCGATTTCTGGCCACCCGGGATGATGACCAAAGAAAAAGACGGAGAGACGAAGATGATGGACGAGTTGAACGGTCATCTCGGACACCAGAAAGACACGTCCATATGATACACGGCGGATTCGCAGGAGGTGGGATCTCCAAATCATCCCGAAAGAGATATCTCAAAGAAGTATATCATGTCGAGGGAAAGGAGGAAGCACCCGACATCCCGGCAATAACATTCACTAAAGAGGACGCATCCGGCATCATCTCGGGACACGACGATCCCATGGTCATCACTATTATATTAGCAAATGCCAATCTACATCGCACACTAGTAGACCAAGGGAGTTCTGCCGACATCTTATTCAAAACAGCCTTCGACAAACTCGGCTTAGACGAAAAGGAGCTTAGAGCATACCCAAACAATCTGTTTGGACTAGGAGACACTCCGATACAACCGCTGGGATATGTATCGCTACACACTACTTTTGGAAAAGGGAACCAATCCAGGACCCTCAAAATAGACTACATTGTGGTCGACGTAAGCTCAGCCTACAATGCTCTCATAGGTCGGACAACACTCAATCAACTCGGCGCAATAGTCTCAACTCCGCATCTATGCATGAAATTCCCAACTACAGAGGGGATAGCCACGATAAAAGCAGATCAAAAGATGGCACGTCGCTGTTATAACGAGAGCTTAAACCTCAAAGGCAGAGGAGAAGAGTTTCATACAATTGAGCTTGGAGGAGCTCAGCATCGAGAAGAACTCCGTCCGCACCCAGAAGGTGAGGTAGAGAAGGTTCAGATTGGAGACACCTCGGACAAAACGACTAATATCGGCACGGTCCTAAGAGGAAACTCAAAAGAATTATTGATACAATTCTTACGAGATAATGTCGACCTCTTCGCATGGAAAGCCGCAGACATGCCAGGCATAGACCCTAGGCTAATGTGCCACAAGTTGGCGGTCTATCCAGGATCTCGGCCAGTGTAGCAGAAGCGAAGAAAACTTGGACCAGAACGATCCCAAGCTGTGGAAGAACAAGTATAAACGTTACTGGAGGCAGGATTCATAAGAGAAGTCAATTACCCACTATGGCTAGCCAACATCGTCTTGGTGAAAAAATCAAACGGGAAGTGGCGCATGTGCACCGATTACACCGATCTCAACAAAGCCTGCCCAAAAGATCCATACCCACTCCCAAGTATTGACGCTCTGGTAGATGCTTCCTCCGGATATAGATACCTCTCGTTTATGGACGCTTATTCGGGATACAACCAAATCCCCATGTATCCACTAGATCAAGAAAAGACCTCGTTCTTAACACCAAAGGCGAACTACTGCTACATCGTGATGCCTTTCGGTCTCAAGAACGCGGGAGCTACTTATCAAAGGCTAATGCATAAAGTCTTCTCAGATCACATCGGAAAAATCATGGAAGTCTATGTGGACGACATGTTGATAAAAACACAAAGCGAAGATACATTATTGTCCGACCTGGCTCAAGTGTTTGACACTTTAAGGAAACATAACATGAGACTCAACCCCGAAAAATGCACCTTCGCAGTTGAAGCATGCAAATTCTTGGGTTTCATGCTCACACAAAGGGGAATTGAAGCAAATCCAGACAAATGTCAAGCTATACTCAACATGAAGAGCCCAACCTGTGTCAAAGAAGTACAACAACTCAACGGGAGATTGGCCACCTTATCCCGATTCTTAGCAGGAGCTGCGATAAGATCTCTCCCCTTCTATGCTACTTTAAGAAAGGGAAAACAGTTCGAATGGACGACAGAATGTGAGCAAGCTTTCCGAGACTTCAAGGAGTTCTTAGGATGGCCACCTATCCTATCTCGACCACGAGAAGGAGAACCACTCATATTATATCTCGCAGTAGGAAGCCGGGCGATAGCCTCAGCACTAGTCAGAGAAGACGAAAATGGGCAACAACCCGTCTACTTCATTAGCAAAGCACTACAGGGATCCGAGATGAACTACCAGAAAATAGAAAAATTTGCCTATACTCTCATCCTAACATCTCGACGACTCCGCCCGTACTTCCAGGCTCACACCATTAAGGTTAGAACTAACCAGCCCATAAAAGGAATATTGCAGAAAACAGATTTAGCAAGCAGAATTCTACAATGGGCAGTCGAGTTGTCAGAATTTGACCTCCAATATGAAGCTCGGACGGCCATCAAATCACAGTATCTGGCTGACTTCATCGCAGAATTCATAGATACCCTGGAAACTCCCACATAATGGAATCTCTACGTGGACGGTTCCTCAAATAAAATTAGAAGCGGCGCAGGCGTGATTATAGAAAGCAACCAAGGAACTCAAGTCGAGCTCTCCCTCAAGTTCGGGTTCCTGGCCTCCAATAACCAAGCGGAATATGAAGCATTATTAGCTGGTTTGAAGCTGGCTAAAGAGGTCGGAGCTCAAAAACTCAATATTTACAGCGATTCACAAGTGGTCACATCACAAATAACAGGGAGCTACCAAACCAAAGACCCCACCATGAAAAAATATTTGGATAAAACCAAGGAACTACTCGGACAAATCGGGGAATATAAGATCAGCCACATACCCCGCGAACAAAATACCCGAGCTGATGCACTCTCAAAACTAGCCAGCACCAAACCAGGGGGCAACAATAGAAGCCTCATCCAGGAAATGTTGCAAAACCCGTCAATCTCGGAAGAGAAAAAAGTCCTGGCCATAACAAGTCAGGACCAAGGATGGATGACCCCCATAATCAGCTACCTCAAAGAAGGAACACTCCCCGCAGAAGAAAAGGAGGCAAAGAGGTTAAAAAGGGAGGCACAGTACTACACCATCATAAACAACATCCTATACAAAAGAGGGATCTCAATACCTTTACTAAAATGCGTGCCGACCTCCAACACAGGGG
Source organism: Arachis hypogaea (assembly GCF_003086295.3). Lineage (NCBI taxonomy): Eukaryota > Viridiplantae > Streptophyta > Magnoliopsida > Fabales > Fabaceae > Arachis > Arachis hypogaea. The sequence goes on from NC_092049.1 coordinate 23,743,720, forward strand.
AAGTGCTAGAAGAAATACACGGCGGCATTTGTGGCAATCATCTCGGGGCACGAGCTCTCGCCAAAAAAGTACTCCGGGCGGGATTTTATTGGCCAACTCTACAGAAAGAAGCCACAGAATTTGTAAAGACATGTTCACCATGTCAAAAACATGCCAACTTCCACATCGCCCTGCCAGAAGAGCTCATCAGCGTGACTTCGCCTTGGCCGTTCGCAAAATGGGGACTCGATCTTCTCGGCCCCTTCCCACAGGGATCAGGACAAGTTAAATTTCTCATAGTAGGAGTAGATTACTTTACAAAGTGGATCGAGGCAGAGCCCCTAGCCAATGCCACCGCTCAAAGAAGCCGGAAATTCTTATATCGAAACATTGTCACAAGGTTCGGGGTTCCATATTCAATAACCACAGACAATGGCACCCAATTCACAGATGCAGGCTTCAGAAAACTAGTAGCCGACTTGAATATAAAGCACCAGTACACCTCCGTCGAACATCCACAAGCCAATGGGCAGGCCAAAGCTGCTAACAAAGTTATATTGGCCGGATTAAAACAGAGATTACAAGATGCAACGGGAGCCTGGGCAGAAGAGCTCCTACAAGTCCTGTGGGCATATCGAACAACGCCACATTCCACCACGAAGAAATCCCCCTTCCGATTAGCATACGGAACAGAGGCGATGATTCCAATAGAGATTGAGGAAGGGTCGCCCAGAGTAGTTCACTATAATGAGGAAGCAAACTTCCAACTTCAGAGAGAAGAGCTCGACTTGTTACCAGAAATCCAAGAAAGAGCTCGGATCAGGGAAGAAGCTCTAAAACGCCGAATGGCTTCCAGATATAATCAAAAGGTAGTGCCGAGAAGTTTCACAGAAAATGATCTTATCCTAATCCGAAATGATATCGGAACAACTCGACCAGGAGAGGGAAAGCTGGCAGCAAACTGGAAAGGACCCTACCGAGTTGTAGAAGTACTTGGAAAGGGCTACTACAGACTGTCTGAACTCGATGGACGAGAGCTTCCCAGGTCATGGCACGCCTGCAACCTCAGAAGGTACTACAGTTAGAAAAGATAAAAGATCTCATCATTGGATGCACTCTTTTTCCTGAAAAGGTTTTTTAATGAGGCACCAAGTTGAGACTCAGACAATCCCATATGTATATATTTGCACTTTTCCTTTAAATAAAATATATTTTAGATACTCTACAAAGATTTCAAGACGCATTAATCTGAAGCATTCATCGTCCGATTATAAAGCAACAGATTGGCAGAAAGTGAAAAACAATTTCACTGCACGATCACGATAAAGACAACCGTCCGATAAAGGTGAAAACGCGATTCACCCAAAGGACGATCTAGAGATGACAACCACTTTCTACAAATCGGCAAAGATGAACACAGAATAATGTAAAAAGTTATCGAAAGTGATCTAAAAAAGAACCTGACGAGGTCTTACGGATTGCTAAAATAATAACTTAAAGACTGGCCGATGTTGAGAAGTCGGACCAAGTCAACCCAAGTTATAAGTAAACCCTGGAAAGAGGTCTGGCCAGCCCTATTAAAGAGGATTACTTTAACTTAGAAGGGCTCGACATGGCAAAGTCAGCCCAAAATGAAAAGTTATCAAAATAGTCCCTGAAAGAGATCTGACAAAGATCCAAGAAAGAGGATTACAAAAAATAACTTAAAGGAGACTGATACAGCCAAGTCGAACTCCTACTACTGAAAGGTTATAAAAGTAACCCCTGAAAGAGACCTAACAAAGGTCCAAGAAAGAGGATTACGAAAATAACCTGGAAAGAGGTCGACCTAACAAAGTCAATCTCCTACAAACAAGTCATAAAATTAATCCCTGAAAGAGACCTGACAAGGTCCAAGAAAGAGGATTACAAAAAATAACTTAAAGGAGACCGATACAGCCAAGTCGGACTCCTACTACTGAAAGGTTATAAAAGTAACCCCTGAAAGAGACCTAACAAAGGTCCAAGAAAGAGGATTACGAAAATAACCTGGAAAGAGGTCGACCTAACAAAGTCAATCTCCTACAAACAAGTTATAAAAGTAATCCCTGAAAGAGACCTGACAAGGTCCAAGAAAGAGGATTACAAAAAATAACTTAAAGGAGACCGATACAGCCAAGTCGGACTCCTACTACTGAAAGGTTATAAAAGTCATCCCTGAAAGAGACCTAACAAGGGTCCAAGAAAGAGGATTACGAAAATAACCTGGAAAGAGGTCGACCTAACAAAGTCGATCTCCTACAAACAAGTTATAAAAGTAATCCCTGAAAGAGACCTGACAAAGGTCCAAGAAAGAGGATTGCAAAAAATAACTTAAAGGAGACCGATACAACCAAGTCGGACTCCTACTACTAATCCCTGAAAGAGACCTAACAAAGGTCCAAGAAAGAGGATTGCGAAAATAACCTGGAAAAAGGCCAATCTAACGAAGTCGATCTCATACAAACAAGAAGATCGCAAAAGGTAATCCCCGAAAGAGGCCTGACAAAGGTCCAAGAAAGAAGATTACAAAATAAGAGTTTAGCAGGGGGCCAACGCAAAGAAATCGGTTACAGAGCGCTAAAGAACACACACAAAGCGAGAAAACCAAACAAGTCGGACCCCTACAACTACAGAGATTCAAGCTACAAAAAAAAAAACCCAAGGAGGTCGGGCTGCAAGATGTCAGCATTGGCAGAAGGAAGCCTAGCCAAAAAACCTGTTCTTTACAGAGTCATAAGGCCTCGAAAGGCCACCAACACTTACTATCCAAAAGACGGCAAGCTAATTGTTTGTTTTTCAAAATAAAAAGTTGTTAGAAAAACAACTAAGAAATGTCAGCAATCAAATAAAAAGTTTCCAAACGCCCACAAGCCGGGCCAACTACTTTAAAGAAAAAGATCAACAAGCATCAGAAGCCTTCTCGGCAGCATCAAGAGCCTTCTTGACAGCATCAGAACAAGGAGAGGGGGGCGAGTCTGAATCGGCACCGCATCTACAGTACCATCCTCCTGGTTCAGGATCTGGCAATCCAACTCGGGCCCAACTGGAGGAAGGGAAGAAGTCGGCATCTTGGTAGAAAACACAGGGGGAGGAACCACCTCATCGTCATCACCCTCATCATCAGGGACAATCTTGCCATCCTTGACAACATTATCCAAACTAAAGAGGGTAAGATCGGCCTCGAGAGCAATGATTCGAACTTGTTCTCTCAAGTTCTCATAAGCAGCAGTCACGCTGCCAACGAGATGACCTTGGAGCTCAGCATAGTCTTCCCGGGCATTGTCAAGCTCCTCTCTCAGGCGCCTCCCCTCCCTATAGGATGTAACATAGCTATCCTTATGCATCAAGGCTGCGTCTTTAGCCAACCTCAAAGAAGCAGCCAACGCTTCAGAACTCGCCTTCTCGTTCTCCAAGTCTTTTTCCAGCTTAGTCACCTTCACCTCAAGCTCCTCCTTCAGTCCCTTCATCCGGTCGAATTCTTGTTTCGCCTCCTCCATAAACGCCTTGGTAGCATGGAGAGGGAGATTCTGAGCAGTCTGATATATGGCAGCCAACATGAACGCCATCTTAACATGATTTCGAGCCATGAATTCCAAGTGATGAAGGATGGACACATCGTCCATGGAAAGAGCACCGTAGGGACCGATTTGTTGATCCACGAATTCAATAGCATTAAAATCAGGAGCATCGAGGTCAAAAGGCTCAGCAGTCTTTTGTTTTTTATTGGGAGGAGCAACAGAAGGGGCAGCAGAGGTGACGTGAGGATCTGCCAAACGAACTTGGGGAGTAGGGATCACCTTCTTCATCCCGGCAGAACTCTGCACCGATGGCTTCTCGCGCACTTGGGAAGATCCCTCCCCAGCCGCCTGGGCAGCAGCATTTCTGGCAGCAGTCGCCCTCTGCGCCCTCTTATAAGCTTTCATGGATTCATTATTCTTCATTGCCTCTGCAAACAAAACAGAAAACTCAGCTACAAGTCGGACAAGTCGGAAAAGACAGCTACAAGCAACATAAACAAAATCATAAAAGAAACACAAGATACTCAGTTCAGATTGAAGAAGAGAAGGATTGGTTAGGAATTTCTTTGTGTCAAGATGGGGAGGTTGACCCCAGCGTTCTTCCAAGATAGTCACAAAAGCCCGTTCAGCCTCATCCAATATCTCCCACGAATACCGGGAGACCCTCACATCTTTTTGCCATTCCAAGGGAAAGGCAGGTTCGTCGTTTTCATCCAGAAAAAAGGGCCGAGCTCCTTCAACCGCTCGGACCTTGAAAAAGTAGTTCTTAAAGTCACGGAACGACTCGTCAAACATGGAAAAAACTTTCTTTCCTTGGGTAGAACGAAAGGAGACCCAAGCTGACTTCTTTTTTACCACACCGGGCTTAGTCAAAACAAACAAATAGAAAAAGAGAGATTGGGAAGCAAGAATACCAAAACCGTCGCACAGCAACTGGAAAATTTTTATAAAACCCCAGGAGTTAGGGTGAAGTTGAGAAGGGGCAACATTACAAGACCATAACAAGTCGGTTTCAAATTGAGTAAATGGAAGAGTAATACCCAGTTGACCAAAGAAAAAATCGTAAGCATAAAAGAAGGGGCGATTGTCAACAACTCGAGTCGAGAAGCAGACCCTCTCGTCAGAAGAAGGAGGAACAAGCTCATAGTTCTTCTCGTCACCAGAATTACTACAGACACTATGAAACTGCCTAAGCTGAGCACAAAACTCAGAATCAACCAGCGAGACACACATGAGAACCATGGAGTCCACCCAATCAGCCATACCCGCCGGGACCTGGGAAGGCATATCTACGACGTTATTTCGGAAAGACATGAGGTCAACTAAAATCCTACAAAAGAAAAGAAGAATGGATTACTCAAAAACATCTCGGACAGGGGGCAAAAACATCTCGACGGACGGACATACAACAAAGGGAAAACCCCAAGACTCGAGACAAAGGTCTTGGGGCATCCCTTGGAGGCAATAAACAAGCAAGGTTTTCAAGTTATTTCTACGGCCTACATCCCGACACTCATCAAAATAAAATCCAGAAAGAAAACAAAATAAAGTGAAAATGCAAAAAGGTCCACCCTCATACAGTTTATCAGAAGAAAGCACTATGTCTACAGTTTATCAGAAACGGCCAAGCAGAAAGGCGCAAACTTTTTCGAAATCATCAAAGACACAGCCTTTTTTCCAGAATCAAACAAATTATCATCAAAAGCACAAACGAGAAATAACATGCAGAAGCCCTAAGCACATTAAAGCAATAGGAAAGGCGAAAAAGATTCATACAAAAGGATGAAAAAACTTCAGAGCACGCATTACGACAGTAACCAGGCACAGTAAAAGCAGAAAGACCCAAACTTCCCTCAAGGCAAAATCGTAACTTAATCACAAAAAGCCAAAGCAGCGAAAGAGAAAGAAAGTACGAATGAAACTCACCTGGAGAAGAGAGAAGCTTCAAAGAAGGAGATGAAAAAATGAAAGTTGTCCCGAGAATCGCCAAGCGACGTCGCAACGCAGGAAAGAAAGAAACGTAGGCGAAAAACAGAGAAAGAGAAAAACAAAGAAAAATGATGAAGAAGTTACGGAAAAGCAAAGAAGAGAAACCGTTTCTGATTTTTCAAAAATCAAAATAAAGAGCCAAAAGAAAAAACGGGGCAATTAATGCTAATTAATTAGGGTATTAAACCCTCGCACGTTCCCCAGGACAAAGCGCTAATACAAAAACGCGTGCTTTTAGAGAAAAACGTTCTACATTCAAAAGATTCTACAAAAGAAAGAAATTGACAAAATGCTTGAGTTCGGCTTCATCAGAGAAGGACCGAAGTCAAAGACTCGACCTCAACAAAAGACCAAGCTCAAGAAGGGGCACTGTTCATACCATGGGTCGAGTTACCCAACCTGGGATGATTGGCGACAAAGCGACCGACCTCTTCAGGTCAGGCTAGTCGACCTCTTCTCAAAGAGGTCGGCCAAATCGACAGGAGAGCCCAATAAAGGGCCCAAATAGAGGAACACGACCCAAATCCACAAGCTGTCTGAGCCTATAGAGATAAGGGCGGTTCCCTTGAAGATAAGCTGACCTCAACTCAAAGATAAAGATAAGATAAGATAACTAACTTATCTTATCTAGAAAGGTTAGCCCACTCTACTATAAATACACTAGAGCACCCAGGTATAACTCATACTCTGATTCTACATAAAACCTGCTTAATACCCGTGCTAACTTAAGCATCGGAGTCTCTTGCAGGTATCCTCCACCCTCCGGTGGCCAAGGATCAGCAGTGCAGCAAGTCCAACAAGTCAGACACAACAGCTCTGGCCACCACCAGCCAGCCGGACACGTCATCTCCGACCAGTACCAAAGATCTCATCCGAGATCGACCTCCAGTTTCAGGTAACCCTCGGAACATAAAGCTTGTTTATTTGTAGATTCCGATGGTAGAGCTTATTCGTATTATTTATTACTTCTTGCTTGAGATGAATGAACAGGATAAATGATGTCCAAATTTCTTAGTCTTAGTAGTTAATGTTATCAAAGCCTCGAATTTTCTATCTTTCGCAATATGGAACTTTTGTATGGTGCTCTCAAAAATTCACTTCTCTCTTACACACTCGCTCCCTCACTGACACGACTTCATCAATGCCATTCAAGAAAACATTACGGTATTTTGTTTTATGGTGCAATTTGCATAGAGGAGTAATTGAATCTATTTTGTTTTATGGTGCAATTTTTTATGATATTTTGCAAGTGGTATGTCTCTATTCTGAATGTTTGTTTCTTTCCTGTTTGGCTGGAACTGATGACTGATAGGAGGGTCAAATAATAATGCTTTTCAAATGCAAGCGGAGATTCAATTGCTTTCGCTACTCGTTCCTGTTTGTCAATTGGGCTTCCTCAGGTTGCTGGTCCATCATGGGCACCCTTTGCTTCTTGGATCACTTCCACCGCCATTCTCCGCATCTCACATAATCATCTTTGATCCTCATTGATCATTCATTTTTCCCTTGCTTCACTCGCAAGTTACCACATTCACTAGCCCTTTTCTTCATGCTAGGCATATCATAATGATTTAAGATATAAGTGGTGAGATCGGAGACTTAGAAGTATGAAATTTGGCTTTTAAAACTCAAAAATCAACTTTGGGATGAAAACAGGGCCACGCGTACGCGCACTCCAGGCGCACGCGTGGATGGCCAAAAACTCATTAATGCGCAAGCGTCATACGCGCGAACGCGCGGGTTGAAAAATATCCAAACGGCGCGCAAGCGTCAGCCACGCGTACGCGTGGGTGCTCTTGCGCCCAGGCACAAACTGGCACAATTCTAGCACAACTCTCTGGAAAATAGCTGGGCATATGGCGCAGCGCATCGACGCGCCCGCGCACACCACACGCACGCGTGGATGGTGCTTCCTGGAAGAATGGCGCGCACGCGCCAAGTGCGCCTACGCGCAGAGGGTTATTCTGCTAAAAATTTTCTAAGTTAAAAGATGCAGAATTCACAGATTCAACCCCCAATCTTCCGACGGTCATAACTCTCTCATTTTAAATCATTTTTCACCCGTTCTTCGAACGGCATGGACATCCCGGATCCAATTTCATTTCTAAACAGATTTGGCACAAATCAAAGATCCGTAGTCCAAGTTATGTCCCGTCAAAGTATGCCCAAAAACCATATTTTCATTCAAAACCACAAAGTGCCATTTTCAAAACAAGCCACTTTCAACTCTTTTCAAAATCAATTAAAACATGCCAATTTCATCCCTTTTCTTTGAAATCAATCAAAGTGTACCAAATTCAACAACAAGCCATCCTCAACTCACGCATTGACATTTTACCAAAATTCTCAAAACTACCTCCAACCATTTTAACACTTCTCATTCAAAAGGCCAAAGGATAAACACACTATTATGTCATACATCCTTCTCATCCCAATTTCTAACAATATCAATTTCCAATCAACCATCATTATACATAATCATCATACTCACCAACAATATGGCACCACCCATCAATTCAACCTCAATCATTCATCAAGCATATATCACAACATGCATTTCCTCACATATCACACAATCAAGGCATCAATATTCATAATCACACATATGATCACATCATATATCTCAACCATTCCACAACATCATCAATTCAATGCCTATCTTAGGGCCTCTAGCCTAAGTATTTCCTACCACATTACATATTAGATACGGGAAACCAAAACCATACCTTAGCCAAATTCCCAAGCTCAACCGGAGCACATCCAAACCACTTGTCCACAAGCTCTCAAGGTATCAACACCTCCAAGAACAGATTTTATCACACAAAACCCTCTTCCAAGCTTTCCAAAAATCACCAATCAAGCTCCAATATTCACATATACACAACCTAAGCCACAATCATCATATCCATACACAACATCTCAATACCCAAACATCATAGAATAACAATTTACACTAGGGTTGAGAATCTTACCACACCCAAGGTCCAAGGAGACAAGATTAACCTTCTCCTTCAAGAGAGTTGGGTCCTATAACATCAAAGAGCCCAAAATCTCAACATTTTTGCTCATGAAACTCGAAATCAAGGCTGGAAATTCGAAGAGCAAAACGTGGCTTACCTCAAGATTGATTGTATAGGTTTTGTAAAGCTCTCCGTGGTGAACGCGTGGCCGCAAACGGTGCGGTAATCGGAGCTCTAGATCAAAAGTTATGGTGGTTTGAAGATCAAGTGAGAGATAGAACTTGAGAGAGTGTTCTTCCCTCCATAGCCTCCATTTCAGCGTGTTTAGTGTCTCAAATGAGGAGAGAGAGTGCTGAAAACTAGGGTTTTGGTTTAGTTTAGTTGGGCCAAGGGCCCACTTTGGGTCCGGTTGGCCCGGTTTGGCCCGTTCGGTCCAATCTTGGTCCGTTTTCTATAAAATTGATACCGAAATTCTCGTCTCAATCTCCTCTATCATATTAAGCCATAAAAATAACATTTTTGGCTTTCTAGAATAAATTCTCATTTATGGGTTAATTAGCCGTTAATTAACCGGGTCTTACATTATAAATATTCGAATACAAATTATATAAAAATTTGTATTAAATTTATATTTATTTTGTATGAAAACAAGTTTATTTTGTAATTGGAAAAATAAAAAAAAATATATTTCAGCTTACTGACGGATTTACAGACGGATTTTTTGTATGTAATAAGAGTGTGAGATGATTTTCCAAGGTTCAAATTACAGACGGAAAATCTGTCAAAAAATCCGTCTGTAATTTACAGACAAAAAATCTGTCGGAAAATTCGTCTGTAATTACAGACAGAAAATCCGTCGAAAAATCCATCTGTAATTACAGGCAGAAAATTCGTCGGAAAATCTGTCTGTAATTATCGACGGAAAATCCGTCAGAAAGTTTGTCGGCTTTGGGAAATTGATGGAGAATTTACAGAGAGAAAATCCGTCGGTAACTGGTAAAAATCTGTCGGTAATTTTCCAACAGAAAAAAATTCATCGGTAAATAATTTTCGACGAGACTTTTACAGAGGGACAAAATCCGTCGGTAATTTCGTCGGTAACCAAAAATCCATCTGTAATATAGACCAAATATGTCTATAAATCTGTCTGTATTAAGCCCTTTTTAGTTGTGAATTTTAAATAATTTTTTTTAATAAATAAACAATAAAAGTATTGAAAATTTAAAATTTTGCATCGTTTTTGATAAAAAAAATTAATTGATAATTTTATCATGTGTTTTAAGAATATATGTTAACTAAATTTTTAAAAAAATAAAATAAAAAGCGAATTGACAAAAATTTAATTGGTCTCGGATGATAAATTGGGTACAGAATTTTTATAAGTAGATCAAATCAATTCGAACCGATAAATTTATGATAGGTCGTTTAGAGAATCGAATACCTGATTAAATATTAAATTAAAAAATTTAAAAAAATTGTAAATATTAAGAATTAAAAAATAAAAATAAAAAGTGATTCGTTACTTTATAATTCGGTATTTATTGTGCATTATGAATTATAACTCGACTTTAATTATCATTCATTCTTTGCTTGTAACCAATACTTTTATTACAGACTTAATGATCATCATTTCTATCTTAATGACCAAATGGTCATAACATGAATATCATTAATCAATTCTATATCTATAAAAGGAACCTTCTATATCTAATCTCATGAGACACAACACATGATAAGTTCTATTTTCATGTCTTACATTCTATATTCATAGAATTATTATATTACACAACACATGACAACATCTATTTCATGTCTTACATTTTATATTCATAGAATTATTCTTATACCTCTTAAACACTTACTGACTTGAGCGTTGGAGTGTCTTTTGCAGGTACCTACTCCTTGTTCTCTCCTTGCCGACGTATAACTCATCTTGACGGAGAGCTTACAAGTATTTACCGATAGACGAGCAATACAACGGCCAAACTCAGCAAGAACAATTGGCGCTCACCGTGGGCCGATAAACTAATTTCCTGCTCCACCGAATAGATTCAAAGAATTTGAATTATATTCAAATACTTGAATCAATTTTTAAATAAAATTTACATATTTTAGCAATTTATGTATTTTAATTTTTTTCTCAACCTCTATTCAAAACTCACTTTCATAAGGTCAAATAATATTCATCGAGGATTTTACAAACAATTTATTTAGAATAATGAAATGACTATTGACACTAATCTTTAGTTTGTTATACTTTCTATCAATAATTCGAAACCTAAAAATATGCACTTAAAACTCCTAAAAATTTAAATAAATCAATGTACGTCACCTACAAAATTTCTTTAATTTCATGTTCTTTAATTACTTGCCATGTTCTATCTTTTTTATTCTTGACCAAAAACAAAAAGAGTACAAAACCTACTATATAATCGCTTATAATTTTATTTTTAGCTCTTGGGATCATCTACTATACAGTAGCCTTATCTCTTATATTTTTCTTATCTATTGTCATGAGAGTATTGATAAAACCTCTCTCTATATATCATTGTCATTTTAAATCCAAACATACCATGATTCATTCTTTCCTATTCTTATTCACGTGTCACACTTATCGAACATGCTTTGCTCTCTATACTCCAGTTGCGCAAAGACTTTTTTATACTTAAAATATTTCTGAATAATTATTATTATTCAAGTTTTATTAAATTTGCTCTTTATACTCCAAAATCAAGGTCTACAGATCTATAAAAAATTTTCAAAAGCCATTCTTAACGTTTGACAAACTACAACATTAAATCAAAAGTATGTGTAATTTCAATTTATATATGAATTCATTCATCATTCATGAATAAATTTCAAACATATCATTTCTATATGGCATTATAATTTCCATACGATCATGTTAATTTTTTTTCCATGGATTATATTTATTTATTTATTTTTATTATCATCTATATAATTAGATGAGTTCAAGTCTAGAATGCAATTGAATTCTTTCAAAATTTATAATGAAAATTTTCAATAATACTATTTCAATCTCTATTATTTATTTTATTATCAATATTTCATTCTTTCTTCCTACTACATTTATAAATTTAAATGTATTTTTATATGAACTTAAATTCAAAATTGAATTGTTCAAAAATAATCCTAATAGCTCTATATCATTTGATTGATTATATATTTTTTATTCTCTAGCAATATATAACGGTTGCACTATTTATTTTATTAAATTTTATGTTACTATTGATTTAATACAAAAAGTTAAGAAAAAATACGTGCAAACATTCAAAATTTACTATTATTGCACGAGGAATATTTCTCGTCACACTGTAACTACTAAAAACATTATACTAAATGTATCATTCAATAACTGTTATTTTATTATCAAATTAAAACATGTCCTACAAAACAAAATTCAAATATTCACATTTGGCATGTATGACATTCATATATGTCGTCTTCTTCTCTATAATTATCAACTTTCAAGGTATAAATTTCTACTTTGAACTCTTTTACTTTTACAATATATATTATTCAATATATGTTGTGGCTTTGTACATATTCATTTTCTCAATTTATCTTCTTCATGTCATATGACCTTCACTATAAATTGTAAATATTCAATAACTAATTGCTTTGAGCGAGAAATTCATCAATAAGCTATTGTGGACCGAAAAAATTCCCAAGACAATTAACCATTATATCCTCGGATTATACAATCGATTCCGTCAATAGATATATATTTCTGAACTTTTCAGTTCACATACAATCAAATGCTAAAATTATTCTTAAGTGAAAAAGTATCCCCTACACAACCATCTTGATTGAATAACTCTTACTACTCAATTATTTTTTGAATAAGTGCCGACATAATAACCCAACTAAACTTGGGGGTTCACCATATCATTATTCACTTATCTTTTAACCGAGTTATAACTCATTTTATTTTCTAAGTTTAGCCTGGATCATATGATCGACACACAAAGCTTGGGAGCTGTGATCCGTCACCTTATAACTCGGTATTTATTGTGCATTATGAGTTATAACTCGACTTTAATTATCATTCATTCTTTGCTTGTAACCGACACCTTCATTACTGACTTAATGACCATCATTTCTATTTTAATGACCAAACAGTCATGACATGAATATCATTCATCAATTCTATGCCTATAAAAGGAACCTTCTATATCTAATTTCATGAGACATAACACATGATAAGTTCTATTTTCATGTCTTACATTCTATATTCATAGAATTATTATATGAGAAGTGATAGGGGGCCAACAACTTTTATGATTTATAACTATCAAGTAGCCATCAATGATATTTTTAATGGTGTGAGATTTCATCCAATGGTGTGGGATTACTCACTCTTCTTTTGCTGGTTACATGCTGTCCAGAATTCAATAAAGTTGCTGGCCCCTAGACTTTTCCTTATTATATTACACAACACATGATAACTTTTATTTCATGTCTTACATTCTATATTCATAGAATTATTCTTATACTTTTTAAACAGTTACTGACTTGAGCGTCGGAATGTCTTTTGTAGGTACCCATCCCCTTATTCTCTCCTTGCCAACGTATAACTCATCTTGACAGAGAGCTTATAAATATTCACCGATGGATGAGTTATATAGCGGCTAAACTCAGCAAGAACAAAAGAAATAAATGAATTACAAATTGAAATACGTAATTAGATTCATATTAAAATAAATATCATCTAATATTTATAATTTGATAAGTTTTTAATTCTTAAAGTTTAACAACAAAGAAAATAACAAATAAAAAATACATAACATAAATCATTAAGTCTTTAAATATCACAAAATAAATTAGCACGGGAGGAGACAAGGATATGGTTGTTGATTGCTAAAGAATTTAGAATATTATCATCATTGAATTGGTAATTATTAATCCGTAAGTATATTGAATCACTGAGTCAACTATTAAGTCATTAATCGAATCGATTAATCTCATTATAACTAAATAATTATATATTAATTAGTTATTATTTTTATATTTTAAAATAATTTATTAATTAATTTATATTTATTATATACTTTAAGTATTTATTAAAAATATCATGTAATTATATAAAGAAAAAATATGTTGTGATTAACATTCCAATAGGTAAGATGTAGGTTAGCTTGGTGGCAAAGGCTATACGTTGCAACTTGAAGATCCAAGTTCAAACAATGCTTTTGGGAAAGAGCTTGTGTTCTGTGGACCACACAATTTTTTAGCACTTTATCACGGGCACGAATTCAGTGTGGGGAAGAAGATTACACACTAAAACGCCAAAATATTTTTTGGCACACCAGTCAGAAAGTATCAAAATTAAAATATTTATTTTTGTGGGGTCTTTTTTCTAATTACACATAAAATAGAGGGGTAATTTTTTTTAATTTTTTTAAATGAATATATTTCACCACTTAGTTGTTAAAAGCCGCTAATCTCCTGCAAGTTCTCTTCCTCTCCTTCCTTTGCCGTCGCAAGCGCACCCTCCTTCCATTATCTCAACTGCCAACAATCACTCAATCCTCCACACCGCCTCTCCTACGCTCTTTTGCGCTACCAACTCCTTCTCTTTCCCACTCAGTCATGGTGGCTTCGACACCGTCTTCTCTGGCACGCAGTCCACTGCCCACACTCCGTCGAAAATTGCAGTGACTCATACCGTCCATTCCTTCAAAAGTGCCCACATCCTCATGCTCAACAGTTGGATCCACTTCTATAGTATAGAGATTGGTGAAGTCATTGACTAAAGTTGGAGTCTTTGTGAATCGCGGTTGAAAAGGAAATTGTGAGTTGGGTCGGTGGAAATTATGAACAGTGGCGAAAAGAATCGAGAGTATTGAGCTGTAATGGTTATCAGTGGCTAAGAGAAGGGGGGGTTGAATCTTAGCCCCCTTTTTGCTTGACAATAATTGCTGACCTTTGAAACCAATTTTGGAAACTTCTTGTCTTTTTATCTCGTGACTAGCCACGAGACTTTTTCTTTTGTCTCGTCCCCAGCTACGAGACTTTTCTTTTTGTCTCGTCACTTGACACGAGATATTTTCGGTTTTTGCTCCTGTGCAGTAGATAGAGAAATGGAGTAGAGAAGAGAGAAAATTACACCCAGATATATCCTGGTTCAGCTGCTAAGTGCAGTGTAGCCTACATCCAGTCTCCATCACAAACATGATGGAATTTCACTATAATCTTCCTGATTATAATCTGTAAAGTGCTAACCCAACTTACAAGGGGATTCCCACAGAATCATGAAACACAACATAGATGAACAAAGGAACTCTAAGGACATCTATGGCTTTTTTCTTTTAATTTTGCACTCTCTGCTTTTTTCTGCTCTATGACTTTTTCATACAAACCTCACTGTTTGCCTTTTTCCATGAGACTCAAGACATGACAAAATTAAACAGAAAAATACAAAACAGAATACATTGAAGGAGAAGAAAATCTGTAAGCTTAGGTAGCTCTGAGAATCCTGTGCCTTGCACTCTCACTGCTTACTTCTAACTCCTTGCTCCAAACCGTGACTGTTCACTCTTTTTATAGAAGAGAGAAGCCTTCACACTTGAAGCCAACACCCAAGCCAACTTCTTCTTCCTTCAAGAAACAGAACCGGTTCGGCCAGAGAGAGAGAAGAGATAATCCATGCAATAACCAACATGCAATTACCTCTAGTCCTTCCTTGGTCATCACTCTTCATCAATCCGAGCTCTCCATCCTTGGCTTACTCTCCAAGATGGATTTCTGGCCCTTGATACTTCATGATGATGATGACTTTTTTGCTCCACTTTTGGTTCCTTCCTCACGCAGCCACCCTAGCTACCTTCTGTGGTGAGTGAACTCAAAAGTAGTGACAAGCCATCTCCTCCAAGATCTTCTTTCCTGCTGGCCGAATCTCCTTGATCCATTTTTGGTATGGAGGAGCTAAGATCTCATCACACAATCTTACTACAAGTGATAAGAATCTCAGCCACAATATTTTTTATGTTTTCTTGCCATCATTGTGATGGTCTTGTAGCGTGCTTTTCCTTCTTTTCGGTAGCTAAGTTTTGCTTCCATGGTTTCCTGAGTATTATCCGAAAAGAGGAGAGAGATGAGAGAATGGAAAGTGTATAAAGAGAAGCAATTAAGTGTTTTTGAACAAATAAATTAAAGTGAATTAATTTACTTCCCTTTCTTAGCTATTGGTAGCGTGCAGCACTATGACAATCAATCAATTCAACTGCAAATTTCTCTCTCATATTTCCCATGCAATAAATGACAATTTAATGAAATTTGGAGTCCATCACATGGTAGAATGCTTGGATCCATTGGAAGCAATTTTTGCTTTCTTCTTCACTTGATTTCGGATCAAGCATGAGGAACATTCATCAAAATTAAAATTTTGGGCTTAGTGGCAACAACATTTAATCTGGCCCAATAAAATTTTGATTCATCCAAACTAATTGGGCTTATGACAATGTTTGAGTTCTAGCCCAATTAATCACAAATTGCTTCAGCCACATATTATAGGAAACATACACTAAGGCTGAATGTTGGTATTGATTTGGGCTTGCAATATTTCTTTTGTGTTTGGGCCTAATATAAACCTGCATTGCAAAATTATATTAATCAAAAATTAATTTTATAATTAATTATATTAATAATGTTTAGTCATCACAAACATTAATTTAGAGTTTTCCAAACTCATCAATCTCCCCCTTGATGACAAACATTATTAAAATTGAAATGGAAAGAAATCAAAGAATTAGAGTATAGAGTACTCCTTTTGAAGATTTAAATTTCTCCCCCTTTCAAGTTGTCACATGGCTCTCCCTTAATATATACCATTTTTACCAAGGGAAGCACTAACTTGTAACATTTTAATCAAGCTTCAAGTAACAATGTTATTTAGCATATTCATTACATGATGCTAAATGCTTGATTTATGAGCAGAGTTGGATGATAATCAAAACTCTTTTGTTATCAATAAATTGATTTTCTGTTCAATCATTACACACATCAATTGAGTACAAAACAATGTTGTTCAAAAATTTTCAAATATTTCCCAGTCAAGATATCAGAGCATTATTATTCAAGTAAGGAAAATATTTTTGAATGATACATAATCACATCAAAACATGGCAGCTGTTAGATATCACAGTTTAAAGGAACTGCCAAAAATAAATTATCAAGCCAGCATGTTTACCAAGATGAATCAGAATATTCCTATTTCAATAAAGGCATGTTCATCAAGATAAATCAACAGCCAGGCATTCATATAATCAAAACAAATGCATTGTCAAACATCATCATAAACCAAATGCCAGATGCATTTCCAGCAGCAGTAATCACAGTGAAACAAATGCAATAACAACATGCATCCTTTTAACAAGGGTGATCATGAATTTTCAAACGAAAATTTCATCCCCTGTTTTCCACCTCTGTTTTTCAGATTTCAATTTTCAGCTTTTCTCCCCCTTTTGTCATCAAAGGGGCACCTGCAAGAAATGTTTAACATAGAAAACAGAGTATGCCAAAGGTAACTCAAAACATAATCCAAAAGTGTTAACAGAGTATCACATAGTTATACTACTATCAGTCTCCAACCTAACAAAATAAAGTAACAAATTGAGCTAAAGTGTGCCAATATCAAACAGTAAACAGAAATTTAATCATCAGAGAGATTAAAGTCTGAGTCCTCAGCCTCTGCCTCACTACCCACTTCATCATCAAGGCTCTCCAGCATTAGGCTAACCCTCTCCTTGCATTTCTTCCAGGCTGACTCATTCTCATATGACAGTTTGCGAGCAGACTTGTGAAATTGAACCATGAGTTCGGACATGTTGGAGAATTCTGTGAGAATATCTCTGAGGGATTCGGCAGCCTTGGAGGATTCTGGCCTACTTTTGAAATCATCATCAGAATCCATAGACTTCTTTCCCCTTTTAGTAGCGCCGCCTCCTTTAATCATAGAGACCTTATTTTCTACATCCTCATTTGTTAAATTTACCTTAAAGTACTCAAAAATGCACGTGAGAAACATTCCATAAGGTAAATTAGCCTTTTTTGTACTTTTTACAGATTTCCACATATGTCTAATCAAGAGGTAACTAAATGAAATAGACGATGAAGTAACGAGAGCGAAGATTATGAGACAATCAGATACTGTTACCCTGTTATGAGAGCCACTCTGTGGGGTGAGAATGTGAGTTGTAATGCGGTGTAGTAGTGAGTTGGTTGGTCCCAAAGCCTTGTGAGTAGGAACGGTTCCGTCCAGTCCAGACAGATTTTCACAGATTTGATGAAGAACTTGCTTGTATGCAACCCCAACGTGTAAATCCCATTTATCACTCATGTAAACCTTCGGCCCTTGATCAGTGTAACCAAGGGCAGAAGCAATGGTCTCAGCATTCAGAGTGATATGCACACGTTTCACGTAGGAGTGAAGACTGCCATCAATAAATCTCAGATTCGCATAAAACTGTCTCACCAACCCTGGGTAAACCATTTTGTGAATAAGGAGCAATGGTGACTATTTGAGACTATCAAACAGGGGTTGTAGATTGATTCCTTTGGAGGCCAGAGACTCGAGATTCACCAAGTAGGAGGGGCACAGATGCCGCTTTTCCAAAACCTCTTTGTGAAATTCATAGAAAGCACATGTAGAAAACCTTGAAGGATCAAAATGGGAGTGTGGTTTGTGAAATTTATTCTTGAACTCTATTGAACCAAGGTTCGTGGGTTCTCTGGTCTCATGAAGCACGAAACCCTTGGTCTTTTGAGAGCTTTTTCCGGATGCATGGAGAGTGGATTTCTTCGGTGGTGAAGCAGGAGGTGATGTATGAGATTCCTCTTCCTCTTCTTCCATGCTTGGTTCCTTGGTCTTGTCACTTTTTCTTCTTCCAGAAGATTTTTGGGCAATAACTTTGCGCCTCATAGGTTCGGATTTCTTGGTGGGAGGTGAAGGAGAAGATGAAGAAGTGGAGTGAATGTGTATGTGTGTATGTGTTTGGGGAGTGGAAGGCTTTTGAGAGAGACGAATTCTTTCACTCTTCCTTGGTGCTGTTTTCTTTTTCATTATGAGGAAGATGAATGGTGATGGAAGTTGGAGAGAGAGAGGTGGCCGAAAGGGTGAGGTGAGTGGAGGGAGGTTAGAGGGGCATTAAATGCTTGATTGGAAAGAGATAGTGGAGGGAGTTATTAACCATTAAGGATGCGGTTATTAACCAAGGAGGTTTCAAAAACTGAAAAGGGAGTTTCCTTGAATCAAGGGATTAGTTGGAAGGAAAGATTTGATTTGACAACATGCTTCTTCCAACAAGATTTGATAAGACAACCAAGATATTTTGTGAATTTATTTTTCAAACAAAAATGAGGAACTAACAAAACTGTCATGGTGGGGTCAAGGAATTTTTGGTGGGGCCCATGAAAATTGAATTCGGCGTTGCCTCCCCCTTGATTATAGCTCTTCTACATGCCCTCATTTTTATCTCGTCCAAACCTACGAGACAAAACTGAACTGAGCCAAATATTCATAAGTTATCAATATAACTTAAATCAAATATTCCAAACATTTTCTCAGGGTGCAGAATCTGTCTTCACAGAGGGGGTTTTGTAAAAATATTAGCAATTTGGTCTTCAGATTTTACAAATTGAATATCAATAGTACCCTTTTGCACATGTTCTCTAATGAAATGATATTTTATCTCAATGTGCTTGGTTCTTGAGTGCAGAACAGGATTTTTTTGAAATTTTTATAGCACTCATATTATCACAAAATAAGGGTATACTATTGATTTTTAATTTGTAATCTTCCAACTGTGTTTTTAACCAAATTAATTGTGAGCAACATGCAGATGTGGAAATGTATTCAGCTTCAGCTGTGGATAAAGCCACTGTGACTTGCTTTTTCCTTGACCACATGTTGAGTGAGCTTCCAAGGAAGCACACTTGCCGGATGTGCTTCGTCTATCCACTCTATCTCCCGCATAATCTGCATCACAAAACCCTACTGCACCAAAGTCATCAGATTTAGGATACCATAACCCATGATTACAAGTCCCCTTAATGTATCTAGTGATGCGTTTAACAGCCGTAAGATGGGATTCTTTTGGGTGAGATTGAAACCTTGAGCATACACCCACACTTTGAACAATATCCGGTCTAGAGGAGGTAAGGTACATAAGTGAACCTATTATTCCTCTATACCTTGTTTCATCCACATCTTGGCCATCATCATCCTTTTCAAGTTTTATGTTAGGATGCATTAGTGTACCCATTGGTTTGGAATTTTCTAGGCCAAATTTTTTGATAATTTCTTTTGCATACTTTCCTTGGTGAATAAAAGTACCACTAGGAGTTTGTTTGATTTGGAGACCAAGAAAGAAAGTTAGCTCTCCCATTAAACTCATCTCAAACTCACTAGTCATAAGTTTTCCAAACTCTTCACACAAGGATACATTGGCCGATCCAAATACAATGTCATCAACATAAACTTGAACAAGGAGTATATCATCATTAGATGCTTTAATAAATAAAGTAGTGTCGGTGGTACCCCTTTGAAAATGATTTTCCAACAAGAAGGCACTAAGCCTTTCATACCAAGCTCTTGGAGCTTGTCTAAGACCATAAAGAGCCTTAGTTAGTTTGAAAACATGATTTGGAAACTCTTTATCCTCAAAATCGGGGGGTTACGTCACATACACTTCTCTATCAATGAAGCCATTAAGGAAAGCACATTTAACATCCATTTGAAACATTTTGAAACCTTTATGGGTGGCATAGGCAAGAAGCAACCTAATTGCTTCTATTCTAGCTACCAGAGCAAAAGACTCATCAAAATCTATACCCTCTTCTTGATCATAACCTTGGGCCACTAATCTAGCCTTGTTACGAACAACTTGTCCATCCTCACCAAGTTTATTTTTAAATACCCATTTAGTACCTGTTACTTTCTTACCATCCAGATGGGTACTAATGTCCAAACCTCATTCTTGTCAAATTGAGCCAGCTCTTCTTGCATTGCTTTAACCCATGATGGATCTTCAAGGGCTTGTTTGACATTGTTGGGCTCCATTTATGACAAAAGAGCAAAATTGCTTGGTTCAAATTGTCTTTTGGTGGAGGATCTAGTCGTTACACCTTGAGAGGGATCACCAATGATAAAGTCATGAGGATAACCCCTCATAGACTTCCATTCTCTAGGCTTTCTGAGTGGTGTTGAGCTTTGATGAGCTTCTGGTGGTCTCACTGTTTCAGTTTCTCGTGTCTGCTCAGGAGATAAAATGGAAATGTCTCCTTCAATCTGATGAGACAAAACTGGGCTGGCAGAACCTTCATTCTGGATAGATTTGGGATTTTCTTTGCTTGTTCCAGCTTCTTCACCATCTGAATCATTATCTATCATAGTACTGGGAATTAAGTTAGAATCACAAAAAGTAACATGTATGGATTCCTCTATAGTCCTATGCTCCTTGAGGTAAACTCTATAGGCCTTGCTTGTGGTGGAATATCTAACAAACATTCCTTCATAGGATTTTGGATCAAACTTTCCAAGGTTTTCTTTATTATTAAGCACAAAATATTTGCATCCAAAAACATGAAAGTACTTAAGATTTGGAGGGGTTCCTTTCCATAGCTCATAAGGAGTTTTCTTCAACCCTTTTCTAATGATTGTTCTATTCAAAATGTAACAAGATGTATTCACAGCTTTAGCCCATAAAAATTTAGGAATCTCATTCTCACATAGCATAGCCCTAGTCATCTCTTGAAGGCTTCTATTCCTTCTTTCAACCACCCCATTTTGTTGGGGGTTCTAGGGCATGAAAAGTTATGAGAAATTCCTAAGTCATCACAGAATTTTTCAAAATCTTGATTTTCAAATTCTCTTCCGTGATCACTTCTTAAATAGGCAATTTTTAAATCCTTTTCATTTTGAATTTTCTTGCAAAGAGTGGAAAATGCATGAAAAGCATCATTTTTATGGGCAAGGAAAAGTACCCAACCAAATCTAGAGTAATCGTCTACAACCACAAGACCATAGTGTTTACCTCCTAAGCTTTGAGTTCTTGTTGGTCCAAAAAGATCAATATGTAACATCTCTAATGGCCTTTTGGTTGAGATTCCATCTTTAGGTTTAAAGGAGGATTTTACTTGTTTGCCCAATTGGCAAGCATCACAAGTAAGATCCTTATCAAATTTGATTTTTGGAATTCCTCTAACCAGATTTTTCTTAACTAGCTTAGAAATTTAGTACATGCTTGCATGACCCAACTTTCTATGCCATAGCCATTTTTCAGATTCAAGAGATGTAAAGCATGTCACATTTTGTTCTTTTAGGTCCTCAAGAGTCAATCCATACACATTATTGCATCTTTTAGTTTCAAACAAAATATCGCCAGTTTTCTCACAAACAACCAAACATACAAACTTCCTAAAAATAACTTCAAAACCCAAATCACACAATTGACTAACACTAAGTAAATTATGTTTCAAACCATGTATAAGAAGAGCATCATTTATACAAGAAGAAAAGTTTTTACCAACTTTCCCAACAGCCACTATTTTTCCTTTCGTATCATCACCGAAAGTGACAAGTCCTCCATCATATTCATCAAACTTTATGAAGAAGGTTGTCTTTCCGGTCATATGCCTAGAGCATCCGCTGTCCATATACCACATATTTTCTTTCCGTTTGGATGCTAGACACACCTACAAAACAAGCTTAAGTGACCTTAGGTATCCAAATCTTCTTGGATCCTTTTATGTTAAACCATATCTTATGCCCTAAGCCATTATAATCAAAGACAACTTTACAAACTTTATCACCAATCATTCTTTTACCAAAAAAATATTGAATGGGAAAGTGTCCATTTCGGTTGCATAGTCTACAAAATCTTGGAGTTGCTGTTTTGTTAAAGTAGGTGGGGTCTTGATACCTTGTATCATTAGAAGATGAAGCAATGTTTTCAAAATGAGATTTTTCTTCATATTTATAAAACCCCAACTCAGCCTTATCATAAAGAGGTTTTTGACTAGCCAAGATTTGATTAAGATTTTTAGAACTTTGAGTGAACTTGGCTAAGTCTTCCTTAAACTTTTTAACCTCTTTAAGCAACTCTTCATTTCTTTTAAAACAGTCTACATATGCAAGAACGGAATGATCACTTTCACAGCTCTTAATTTAGGCTTTTAACTGCTTATTTTCTTCAACAAGATCACAAGCAGTTTCGGCCTCCCTTACTTTTTCTTTAAGAAAACTGTTTTCAGCTTTAAGAATGGTGATTTGTTGTTCAAGTTCTTGATTTTCCAGCAGGAAGCATCTTATTTTTCAGAAAGGTGGTCTATCATAAGATGAAGATCTTCAGTGTTAGGGTTATGAAAGACTACCTGATCTATGTGATCTGCCATGAGACATGGTTGTGACTTGGTCTCGGTTTCTTCATCATCATCATCTGAGTCATTTTCCAAATCTTCCCATGATGCCATCAGTCCCTTCTTCTTCCCTCTTTTTGGCTTCTCCTCCTTCTTTAACTTAGGACAGTCAGATTTGAAATGCCCCATTTCCTTGCAGTTGTAACAAGTTACTTTGCTAAGGTCTTTCTTCATTTTCCTTGAGCTGCTGCCTTTCTCTTTGAGCTTCACAATTTTCCTGAATTTTTTGGCAAACAACACAAACTCATTTTCAGAAGAGTTATCACTGGATTCACCATCCAGAGGGTTAGTCACAGAAGAAAAGGCAATTCCTTTCTTTTTTGAATCTTTTTTCAAATATGTGTTTTCAAAAGCAAGAAGGTTTCCTCTCAAATCATCACATGTCATGGAATCTAAGCTACTGCTCTCAGAAATAGTTAAAGCTTTTGTTTTCCACTCTTTTGTGAGACATCTCAACACTCTCCTCACAAGCACAGAATCAGGATATGTAATTCCCAGAGCATCTAAGCCAACAATGATGATGTTGAATCGTTCAAACAGCTCATCAATAGACTCTCCTTCCTTCATTGCAAACATTTCATACTCTCTGTTCAACATATCTTTCCGAGTCTTCTTTACAATGGTGGTTCCTTCATGAGTGATTTGTAGTTTGTCCCAGATTTCCTTTGCCGTTGTGCATCGTGATACCCATCGGTACTCCTCGAAGCTGATAGCACAGTTGAGCAGGTTTACTACCTTGGCATTTAACTCCACCTTCTTCCAATCTTCCTCGGTCCAGCTTGCTTCTGGTTTGAGAGTGACTACTCCTTCAGCACTTGTGTTAGTTGGAAATTGAGGACCTTCTAGGATGATCTTTCAGAGTCTGTAGTCTACTGCTTGTACAAAGATCTTCATTCTCTCTTTCCAATAGATATAGTTTTTTCCATTGAAAAGAGGCGGTCCGTTGCTTGACTATCCTTCTGTGAGGTTGTAGGACACTAGATTAGAGCCACTGCTTTCTGCCATCTGGATCTTTTCTCCAAGCTGCAAAGCTTGATCTCTTTGAGACCAAGCTCTGATACCAATTGATGGTTATCAGTGGCTAAGAGAAGGGGGGGTTGAATCTTAGCCCCCTTTTTGCTTGACAATAATTGCTGACCTTTGAAACCAATTTTGGAAACTTCTTGTCTTTTTATCTCGTGACTAGCCACGAGACTTTTTCTTTTGTCTCGTCCCCAGCTACGAGACTTTTCTTTTTGTCTCGTCACTTGACACGAGATATTTTCGGTTTTTGCTCCTGTGCAGTAGATAGAGAAATGGAGTAGAGAAGAGAGAAAATTACACCCAGATATATCCTGGTTCAGCTGCTAAGTGCAGTGTAGCCTACATCCAGTCTCCATCACAAACATGATGGAATTTCACTATAATCTTCCTGATTATAATCTGTAAAGTGCTAACCCAACTTACAAGGGGATTCCCACAGAATCATGAAACACAACATAGATGAACAAAGGAACTCTAAGGACATCTATGGCTTTTTTCTTTTAATTTTGCACTCTCTGCTTTTTTCTGCTCTATGACTTTTTCATACAAACCTCACTGTTTGCCTTTTTCCATGAGACTCAAGACATGACAAAATTAAACAGAAAAATACAAAACAGAATACATTGAAGGAGAAGAAAATCTGTAAGCTTAGGTAGCTCTGAGAATCCTGTGCCTTGCACTCTCACTGCTTACTTCTAACTCCTTGCTCCAAACCGTGACTGTTCACTCTTTTTATAGAAGAGAGAAGCCTTCACACTTGAAGCCAACACCCAAGCCAACTTCTTCTTCCTTCAAGAAACAGAACCGGTTCGGCCAGAGAGAGAGAAGAGATAATCCATGCAATAACCAACATGCAATTACCTCTAGTCCTTCCTTGGTCATCACTCTTCATCAATCCGAGCTCTCCATCCTTGGCTTACTCTCCAAGATGGATTTCTGGCCCTTGATGCTTCATGATGATGATGACTTTTTTTGCTCCACTTTTGCTTCCTTCCTCACGCAGCCACCCTAGCTACCTTTCTGTGGTGAGTGAACTCAAAAGTAGTAACAAGCCATCTCCTCCAAGATCTTCTTTCCTGCTGGCCGAATCTCCTTGATCCATTTTTGGTATAGAGGAGCTAAGATCTCATCACACAATCTTACTACAAGTGATAAGAATCTCAGCCACAATATTTTTTATGTTTTCTTGCCATCATTGTGATGGTCTTGTAGCGTGCTCTTCCTTCTTTTCGGTAGCTAAGTTTTGCTTCCATGGTTTCCTGAGTATTGTCCGAAAAGAGGAGAGAGATGAGAGAATGGAAAGTGTATAAAGAGAAGCAATTAAGTGTTTTTGAACAAATAAATTAAAGTGAATTAATTTACTTCCCTTTCTTAGCTATTGGTAGCGTGCAGCACTATGACAATCAATCAATTCAACTGTAAATTTCTCTCTCATATTTTCCATGCAATAAATGACAATTTAATGAAATTTGGAGTCCATCACATGGTAGAATGCTTGGATCCGTTGGAAGCAATTTTTGCTTTCTTCTTCACTTGATTTCGGATCAAACATGAAGAACATTCATCAAAATTAAAATTTTGGGCTTAGTGGCAACAACATTTAATCTGGCCCAATAAAATTTTGCTTCATCCAAACTAATTGGGCTTATGACAATGTTTGAGTTCTAGTCCAATTAATCACAAATTGCTTCAGCCACATATTATAGGAAACATACACTAAGGCTGAATGTTGGTTTTGATTTGGGCTTGCAATATTTCTTTTGTGTTTCGGCCCAATATAAACCTGCATTGCAAAATTATTTTAATCAAAAATTAATTTTACAATTAATTATATTAATAATGTTTAGTCATCACAAATATTAATTTAGAGTTTTCGAAACTCATCAAGCTGGATGTAGTTTAGCCAATGCCACTTTTACCACCAACGAAGACCCATTTAAGAATTTTTTTTGTTCTAGAATATTCTGCACCATTCCTTCTGGCAAATTCTGCTGATCCGCCATGGCCACTACTTCTGTTTCTCTTTTAACTGTGTTTTCGAATATTCTGTCAAAGCCTAAAATAAGATTCGGTATTTTTGAACAATTAATTAATTTTTATGACAACTATAATTAATAAAATTAATTTTTTTTTGGTGAACAACCAAGAGAAAAAACAAAAGAGCAGAAAAGAAAAAGAAAAGAAATCAGGTTCTTAACAGTAAGAGAGGATAAACCACCTCTAGTGGCTGGTGCCAAAGGTGAACCTCATCAGTTTCGCTACCTCCAGATCCCATCTTTGCCAACCGATCTGCCACGACATTAGCTTCTCTCGGGATAAGCTCAAAACGAATATCCCAATCCCTTCTTAACTTCAAGTCAAAGATCAGTTGTATTACTTCTTTTTCAAGATGCCAGAGTGGAACTTGCCAACCAGTCACTAGCTCAAAAGCTGCTGCGCAATCTGTCTCACAGACAACAAGCTTAAGACCCGCCTCCCAAGCCCAAGCCAAACCTTTCCATATACTCCACAACTCCATCTTGATGACACTAGATCCAAAGGAATTTCCTGAGCATCCCATTATCCATTGACTGGAGCTATCGCGAATTATCCACCCAAAACCAGCACAATTATCCCCCAAGTTCACACTCCCATCACAATTTAACTTTCAAGCACCAGGTTCTGGCGGAGACCAAGATAGAGGTTTTAATTTAGCAATTACTAATTTTTCATAACATATTATTATAATTAATAAAATTATTTTAAAAATTTACTAATTTATCAGATTGTATTACTATAATTAATAAAATTACCAGAAAAATAAGTAATTAATTTAATAAAATTAATCTAAAAAATACTATTTTTTTATAGCATATTACTATACTCTAAATAATTAATAAATTTTTATGACATATTACTATAATTAATAAAATTAATCTAACAAGTATTAATTTCTTATATCATATTATTATGATTAATAAAGTTACTTTAAAATTATAGTAATTTCTCGTATTATATTACTATAGTTAATAAAACTACTAAAAAGATAACTAATTTCCTAAATCATATTACTATAACCTATAAAGTTATTCTAAAAAATTACTAATTTCACATAACATCTTATTATATAATAAATAAAATTATTCTCCATATCATTTAACTATAATTAATAAAATTAATGTAACAAATCACTAATGTTCAATATATATATATATTACTATAATAAATCAAGTTACTTTATAAATTACTAATTTAGAGTTTAGAGTTTAAGATTTAGGGTTTAGGGTTTTTTTTTCTTCTTCTTATCCTCGATATATTCCATCTTATTATTTGAACTTTAGAACTTTTTACATATATTTCTTTTTATTTTCGATTTATTTCACAAGTCAATGATAATACTTATCAATTAGTTAATAAAATTAATTTAAAAAATATTAATTTCATACTCTATATAATTAATAATTTTTCATGAGATATTACTATAATTAATATAATTAATTTCTCATATCATATTAACATAATTAATAAGATTATTTTTAAAATTTTTTAATTTCTTAAATTATATTATTATAATTAATAAAATTACTAAAGAAATAACTAATTTCCTAAATCATATTACTAAAACCTATAAAATTATTCTAAAAAATTATTAATTTTATATAAATACCTTATTAAGATTAATAAAATTATTCTCCATATCATTTAACTATAGTTAGTAAAATTAATATAACAAAATTATTAATTTTTAATATATATATAATTAATCAAATTACACTAAAAATTACTAATTTAGAGTTTAAGATTCAGGGTTTATGAGATATTTATTTGTATAATATGAGACTTCTTCTTCTTCATATTATCTTCTTGAATTTTTGTATGTGTACTCTCTGTACTCTTTTATATACTCTCTATCTATACTAACTTTTACAGTATCTTACTATAATTAATACTCTATATAATTAATAATTTTTCGTAACATATTACTATAGTTAATAAAACTAATTTAACAAAATTGTTAATTTTTCATATCATATTAATATAATTAATAAAATTATTTTAAAAATTTACTAATTTCTCGAATTATATTACTTTAATTAATAAAATTACTAAAAAATAACTAATTTCCTAAATTATATTACTATAATACATAAAGTTATTCTAAAAAATTACTAATTTCACATGACATTCTACTATAATTAATAAAATTATTCTCGATATCATTTAACTATAATTAATAAAATTAACGTAACAAAATCACTAATTTTCAACATATATATTACTATTAATTAATTAAGTTACTCAAAATATTATTAATTTCTCATAATATCTTTTCTTAAAAAAAGATATATTTTATATATTTAAATATTACTCTTATCTTATATATACAAATATGACTCTTATTTTATTTTTATTTTTTGTCTTTCTTTTATTAGATTTTCTTAAAAAAACAAAACAATTTTTAGAAAATATTAAAAATATTTTAATTGATAAAATTAAAATATTATATGGATATTTATAAAAATTTTCAAATATTAGTTTGACTATAATATGAGACTTTTTCTTTTTCATTATGTAATATGATACTTTTTCTTCTTCATGTTATCTTCTTAAATTTTTTTTTTGTGTACTCTTTATTCTCTCTGTATACTCTCTATCTATACTGGCTTTTATAGTATCTTACTATAATTAATACTCTATATAATTAATAATTTTTTATAACATATTACATAGTTGATGAAATTAATTTAACATAATTATTAATTAATTTCTTATATCATATTAATATGATTAATAAAATTACTTTAAAAATTTACTAATTTCTCAGATCTATTACTATAATTTATAAAATTATTAAAAAGAACTAATTTTATAAATTATATTACTATAATCCATAAATTTACTTTAAAAAACTTTTTACATGACATCTTACTATAATTAATAAAATTATTTTTGATATTATTTAACTATAATTAATAAAATTAACGTATCAAAATCACTAATTTTCAATATATATTACTATAATTAATTAAGTTATTCCAAATATTACTAATTTTCAGAATATCTTACTTTAAAAGAAAATCGAACCAAATTATTTAACTCGTAATAATTGATTTAGAATATAGAATTAATTTTTGTTGGTGACTCGAATATAGAATTAATTTAAAATGTAAAATTTATTTATTATTTATTTTTTCTTTTCATAAAATGTTTCATCCTTCTCAAAACTACAACAAATAATGACCAATGGATAAATCTAACCAACCTCGTTTTTTCGCTTTTTGTTTAACAAAAAATTAAAAATCGTAAAATGTAATAATCCAACAAATTATAAGGAAGATCTTGTTGTGAAACTCATGCTCTCTGTAAAATTGTTGTGGAGTCCAAACCTTCACTGAGTTCTCGCGGAGGAAGAAAGATGCCCGAGAAAATGGTGCCAAAGCCACCATGGTCGATTGGAGAGGAGAAGGAGTTGATGGCGCGACGAAAAAGTGAGTAACAGATGCAGTGGGGAGGTTTGGAGTGGTCGCCGGCGGTGAAGATAGTGGAAGGCGCAGTGCGCTTGCAACAGCGGAGGTAGAAGAGGAAGTTAAGGGAACGACGACGAAGAGGAGGAAGGCATCTGCCCTATGTACAGGCGACAGCATCTCCCTCATAATCTCATCCCTACCATACCGTAATCCTGCTCGTCGGGGCATCTGCGCCATAGTTGTTGTCAAGGCGTTGCTGCACACCTGAAGTATTGTCGTCTGCCGACGCGGTTGCGGACGTTGGGGATGCCGTCATCGGAGGCGAAGGACCGTGTTGGTGAGGAGGGTCGTGCGCATTGGCCAAGAAGCTATCCTACCCACACGCTGTGCTATCATCGGAGTTGAAGTCCGATCCTCTTCCACTTTGGTTTGATGCCCCACTCCGGCGTTCAATAATGTGCAAAATAATACAATAAAAAAAATTTTATTCAATAAAAATTTTATCAATTTTGAATTAATTTAAATATTTAATTTTTTATTTTTTGATATAATACCACAAAACATTTTAAATTTAACAACAATAACCATTATAAAAGTAATATTTATAAAGTTACTCTACTGGCACAAAAATTGTATAAAATATTAACCAGCCAATCATATGAAACTAAGTTCAAAAAGATCTTTATCGTTAGATTAAAAAACTTACAATAATCTAATGGTTTCTCATTAAAAGTGCTCACCGGGGTCAGCCAAATCACTTTTTAGCACTTCCGTACACAAACACATTGGGCATACTGAATCCGTCCCCTTTATCA
Source organism: Arachis hypogaea (assembly GCF_003086295.3). NCBI lineage: Eukaryota > Viridiplantae > Streptophyta > Magnoliopsida > Fabales > Fabaceae > Arachis > Arachis hypogaea. The sequence continues at coordinate 23,773,911 of NC_092049.1, forward strand.
CGAAGCAAATCGGTCATACTTTTGGTTCATTGCTGAAATTTAGGGTAAAAACAATAAAGTTAATATATATACTCAGGTAATCAGATTCATTCGAATTTTACAACTATAAAAATAATACTAAAGCCAATAAAGATAGAGTTTAATTCAATCTTACTCGATTAAATTCAATTATCCGATGAATACAAATCAATTAAATCGGATTAAGTTAATTTTGATCGAATTATTGAATTATCTTAATCCTCGAACACCCTTAGTGAGACGAGATATATAGTAACATTTGACCATGATTAGTTTAATTTGCAGTGAGAATGTTTTCAATTCCAAAAGACACTACAAAATATATGGACTATATATAAGAGGGAAAACATTTTAGGTATGTCGTGAACTAATAAAGTATATTAATTTTAATTATGTATTTTTTTGCAATTAAAATTAATGTGTAAAAATACTAAAACACCTTAATAATGGACATTTAAAATGCATCCTATAATAAGAATACGAAATTAAAGAAGCTGCTCCTCATGCGGCTAAAAGAAAGGGTAACCGGTAAAACATGTTGTAGGGTAGGTACAAGTAGGGGTGCACATGGGGCCGGGTGAAGCCGGGTTCGCCATGACCCGAACCCGACCCTAAATAATGACCGGGTCTATTTATGAGACCCTTACCCGACCCTAGACCCGATGAAATCGTATTACTTTCGGGCCACACTTAAGCCGGGTCTAAACCGGGTGAAACCCGGGTCTTGATCAACTTTATCATGACATCACCAAAAATTATATTCTACATCTTTTGAACCTCTAAATTTTGGAAAATAATTATTTCATAACATTGCAACATTCACATAATAATAATTTAGAATCTAATAATAATAATTTAAAGTTTCATAATAATAATTATATCAATTACACATTAAACATTCAAAGTTCAAAAGACAATTAAAACAAAGTTAACAACCAACACAAGATTAACATAATAATAATAATTTATAGTGTCATACCAACCAATAACAACAAAATATTAAGTAACAAACAATTACACGGGTCCAACGGGCCGGGGCCGGGTGACCCGAGGCTTGACCCGAACCCGATTTAATAAATAATCGGGGCCATCTATTGAAACCTCGGGTCTGACCGGGCCATAACGAAGCCGGGTCAAATTAGCCCCGAAGTCATCGGGCCCGGTCCGGGTCTTCGGGCCGGACCGAATCTTGTGCACCCCTAGGTACAAGCTTCTGCTTGCTAGATATTTTTTTCTTTCAGAACCTTTATTCAGAAGTCAAAACATGTGTTTCGTTTCTTTCTCGGATTTATTTCTTCCTCAATTATGTTTATATTTTTTAATTTTAATTTTAATTTTATTTTTTATTTTTTTCTCTCTTTCGCTATCTGGTATCCAATATTCTAAACGAATTTGTAGAACAAATGATACATATGATGATGGGCTTTATCTTTATTGCACCGTCGAAGATTTTGATCTTTTGTCTCTGTAGCTGTGTTTGTTTTTGGAGACATAATAAAACATGACATTAAGACAAAAGATAATAGAATAAAGATATTAAAAATTATTTTTTGTGTATTGTATTTGAATATAGTATACAATACTAATATAATGTCTAATATTATGTTTAGATATATATAGATAAAACTAAAATATTATATAAAATGACTAAAATAGCCATACAATTCTAAATTTTTTACATCAAGTACAAACTAATTTAATAGAAAATGAGAGTACGTAGGAATACAAAAGATTACAAGAATATTTGGTCTATGAACCAACAAGGTAAATATGGTATTGAAGTAATAATGATAACATAAGAAGGAAGGAATTATGTAAAAAATTCTACAAGAAGAAGAGAGTACCTGATGAAGAAGAAGAACGCAGAGACAGAGAAAGGACAGGGAGAAGAGAGTATTTCTCTTAGAACGACGATGTAGAGAAGAAGCTCAAATTAGGAAAAATAAAAGGGATAATAGTAGAATAATAAAAAATATCTATGGACAAAAAGGGGAAAAATTTTCATAAAAAAGTCCGTATCCACATTTTCAAATCCCGTATTCATCATTGTCCTTCGTAAAAGAGTGGACACAAAAATATAAAAAACTGTCCTAGAGACAATGTGTCCATGTCTCTGCCTCTAAATACTTTTTAAACATTTGTTGTCCATGTCTTTGTCGAAAACAAACGCTACCTATATTACTATATCTTAGTTGAGTAGAAATGGTATTATTATAATTCACTGTACTCAAATTGGTTTAATAATTTATTAGTTGAAACAGTATCACATACGTATGCATAAAAGTGTGGATTAAGTATGATTTTGATTCCTAAAGTATAGGTTGAAAATTTTTTTCGTCCTCAATTTTTTTTTTGCATACAAAATGATCCCTAAGGTTTAACATGGTTTTAAAATCGTCCCTAAGGTTTGACTTGGTTTTAAATTTTTAGTGGCAGAAGCGGAGGCAGAGGTGGATCGTGGACATACGAAGAATAACACAATGAACACAGTAACACCAAAGAAATTAAACATGATAGGAGTTATGGTGTGATTAGTATGAGTGTGCAAGGCTTGATTAATTCTGTTATTTTGTTGGGCTCTACTAAGTCAATAGAAATCATTTTCATCCTCTTTTTGTTATTCTGTTAGCTAGTTGGAAGCTAATAGCAAGTACTAGAAGGTTCTATCATTTTTACTGATTGAATAAAATCACCTTCTACTCTTCACTTTCTCTTCTATTCTTCTTCTTCTTCAACTCCACCCTCTGAGGTCTGATACCTTTTTAGTATCAAAACTTATGGTGCCACAACTTCCGTAAGTTTCAAGTTACAAGAGTTCACGGGTAGATTGAAGCTAAGTCACGATGACTCAAAGATTTGTAGCAACACTGGTTTCAATAAAGCTGAATGAGGATAAGTTTTTGCAATGGAAAGATCAAGCAATTTTAACAATAGAAGAAAATGATATGCTTAGTCATGTTACAGGAAAAAAATCCCTTAACACTATGCAATTGCAGTTAAATACAAAATTAAAGATGTTACAAAATGATAATGCTGCTGAATATATGAGTTTATCAAAGATGTTATAGGATAGAGGAGTGATACACAGGTTTTCATGTCCTTATGTTCATCAACAGAAGGGGGTTGTCGAAAAGAAGCATCGACATGTGGTAAAAATGGGACTTACTCTACTAGCAGGTGCATCAATGCCTACTAAGTTTTGGGGAAAAGCTTTTACTACTACTGCAGAGTTAATAAATGTATTTCCAACACTGGTTTTGGATGGCATGTCTCCCACTGAGAGGCTATTTGTCAAGCAACCATCTTATGAACAACTTCAAGTTTTTGGATGCATGTGCTTTCCACATCAAAGATTTTATAACAAGCACAAGTTAGACTTGAGGTCCTCACCTGTATCTTCATTAGCTATGAAACATCACACAAAGGCTATAAGTGCCTTACTCAAGATGATAAAGTCATTATTACTCCTCATGTTGTATTTTTTAAAGAACAGTTTCCATTTAAGCAAGCAAAATAGCAAGTTCACAATCAGGCTATACCAACTCACTCAGCTCGTGACATTCAGTCCTGACCATTCAAACCATTCCAAGGATCTTGCCAAGTTCAATTGAAGAAAGACGGTATCAATCTTAGCAATTAAGCTCTTTACCATGTTCATTGAGAAGCAGACAGTAGACTTCCCCCATCAATAACTCTCTCCAAATCAGTTCATCAAGTAGGCATCAAGAACCAGCAATAGTGAATTTTACAAACCACATTCAACCAGCCAATTCATCATGCAAACCACAAGTACCACCAACAGTAGCCTCATCAGTTCCTGTTTCAATTTCCATCAATGACATTGAAATTTTGCTACCAATTTCTATGGATCCAGAACCTATACAATCAGTAGCAGTAGTTAATTCTCACCCAATGATAACTCAAAGCAAGGCTGGCATAGTCAAGTCAAGGGTTTTTCTTGCAAGTGTGGAGACAAGAAGTGTGAATCAAGCTCTCAACTCTCCAGAATAGAAAGCAGCCATTAATGTGGAGCATGATGCCTTGATCAAGAACAAAACATGAGAATTAGTAAATCTTCCACCAAATAGAAAGGTCATAGGTAGCAGGTGAGTATTCAGACTGAAATACAATGCAGATCGGACTTTGCGAAAACACAAGGCAATGCTAGTTGCTCAGGGGTATGCTTAGAGACCTGGTTTTGATTTTATAGAAACCTACAGCCCAGTGATAAAGCCTACATCTATCAGGCTACTGCTGTCAATTGCTCTATCAAAATCTTGGACAATTAGGCAGTTGAATGTTAACAATGCCTTCTTGCATGGTAATTTAATGAAAGAAATCTACATGAGACAACCTCAGGGCTATGAACAAGGAGACTCCTCTTTGGCGTGCAAACTCATTAAAGCTCTCTATGGGTTAACGCAATCCCCAAGAGAGTGGTATCATAAACTGGCAAATGGTTTAAGAAAAATTGGTTTTATAACTACAAAATCAGATGTTTCAGTTTTTGTTAGAGATGTCAATAGAATAAAAACTTATCTGCTTGTTTATTTAGATGATATAATAGTGATTGGTGAATCTACAGAATGTGTGAAAGAAGTGATAGTAAAGTTGAATGCTAAGTTCGCTTTGAATGACATGGGAGACTTACACTACTTTCTTAGGATTTAGGTAACAAAATTCAAGATGGATGCTTGGTGCTTACTCAGCAAAAATACATTGGTGAAGTATTAAAGAAAACTGGCATGGTAGGATGTGCCTCTTATCACACTCCTCTGCCATCAACAGTGAAGATCACATCCCTTGGAGAATCAAGCTTCTATGATCCAAAAATATATAGATCTATAATTGGTAGCTTATAGTATCTTAATAGTAACAAGGCCTGAAATATGTTATAGTGTCAACAAACTCTCCCAATTTGTTCAAGCCCCTTTAGACTCTCACCGAAAAATGGTGAAACGTGTGCTAAGGTACCTAAGTGGAACAACTAGCTATAGCTTGCATTTGAAGTAGGAAACTTCTATGGAAATAATTGCAAATAGTGATTCGGACTGGGCTGAGGATCCAAACGATAGAAAGTCCAACAGTGGATATTGTGTCTTTCTTGGAGCGAATATGATCTCCTGGGCGTCAAAGAAGTAAACAGTCGTAGCCAAGTCAAGATTGGAGTTGAATATAGGAGTATGACAGATGCAGTAGCAAAATTAACTTGGGTAAAAATTATGATGAATGAGTTGTTATTTCCCTTGACAGAGGCACCAATATTGTACTGTGATAATTTGAGTGCTTTTTGCTTGTTGCTAATCCTATCCTACACTCTAAGTCTAAACATTTCAAAATAGACCTGCATTTTGTTAGAGATCATGTAAATAATAAAGAGATTCGAGTGAGTCACATTCCAGGATTAGTTCAGGTGGCTGACATTCTCACAAAAGTAGTGCCCTCTGAGAGCTTTCTTCACTTTCAAGCCAAGCTCAGTGTCAATGATCAGCAACAGATCACTAGCAATGAGAGTGAAGATTATTCAGTAGCAGACAAAGCAGAATGAAGACAACTAGAGATGATGATAGGAGTTATGGTGTGATCAGCATGAGTGTGCAAGGCTTGATTAATTCTATTATTCTGTTAGCTCTACTGAGTCAGCAGAAGTCACTTTCACCCCCTTTCTGTTATTCTGTTAGTTAGTTAGTTGGAAGCTAACAGTAGGTGCTAGAAGGTTCTATTAGTTACTCTATAAATAGCAACTCTCATGCTTATATTAGTTAATTTTTGTCATTTTCACTAATTCAATAAAATCACCTTCCACTCTTTACTCTTTCATTCTCTCTTCTATTCCTCTTCTTCTTCACTTCACCCTCTGAGGTCTGATGCCTTCAAAACACACAGTATTTACTCTTAGTTTTGTTTTAAAAAACCAAAAATAATTTTGTCGAATCACCTAAGTTCTAGTGGATTTTATTAAATAAATAAGTTAATTCTTTTATTTATTGATATAGATAATTTAAAGAAACTTACTTTTTTTTTGCGTTCGGTGATATATCTCATTTACAATGTAAACGACTTGACTTTACAAAACAAGATAAGACACATATATTAAACCAATCAAACGGGTGCATCAGTGACACATCAGTGACACGTAGAAGACAAAAAAAAACTCTACATATCTCGTTTATAGTATAAATGAGATATGTATAAAATTGATATATTTACATTGTAAATGAGATATAGTACGACATATTTTAACTAGCTATAAAAGGATCTACAAGTGTTAGCCCTCCTCACAAAAAATTCATTCATTCTTTCCCATTCTTCTTCGTTCTTTTAATAAGTTTAATAAAAATATATAGTGGTTAATTTACTTTTATGAGTGCATATTCTAATTGTCATACATGAGAAACAATGATGATGTGGTTGTACGTATTTGAGTGTAATAATCCTATCCTTTTCTGCACTTATCGTTTAAGTTTTCTATCTGAGTTAAAGAGCTTAATATTGACGAGTATAGGTGTTGATGGGACAAAGAAAGTTGGAAGAGTTGGATATAGGTTGTTAGCATTGATAGAAAATAGTATTTCATTTTCGGGGGTTTTTTTTTTTTTACTTGATAGAGATGAGCATGTGTGGCTAATATTTGATGTCCATGGGAGAATCATGGTCCAACAAGTAATGGAGCTTTTCTGCGGAGGTTGGTGGCATAAGTGGTAATAGTTTGGGGCATTCGAGTTTTGTTTGAGATGACCCACTCTTACACCATCCCTTCTGTAATGTGCTAGTCCAGTTGAACACATGGACATGGACAACAAGGAGTCGGAAGAATAATACGTTGCTAACAACAAAAAGTAGTTCTGCTGAGGATAAGGAGGACTTTGTACTTGAGACCCTGATAGGTGGAACATTTCAACATCTTTTGCTTGGCCCAGGACCAGTTCTGGAATTGTCAGCTGGTAGTTAGCCGCTATCACATGCTAAATCTTAACGCAATGCATGAGATACTCCATTTTCAACATGGGAGAAGATGATTACAACACATACAGCAGAGTAGAGTTTTGCATTGGTCATAGATTCAAAAGCAAGGAGACTATTATGCTAGGTGTGAAGAATTACAACATTCGGAGGAGTGCAAGAACATGGTTGCGGAGTCTGATCGAGCAAAGTACCATGTGCATTGTAGGCAATTTACAATAGGATTCTCTTGGAGTCTCTGTGTTGAACATGTGCAACAATAACAAGTTATACAAATATCACTCTATGAAAACAATAAAATCAAACTACTAAGAATGACCAGATGATAAGCCATGTATAAACATATACCTCACAGCCAATGGAAAGGTCAGTGTCTGTCTCTCAAGTGGGCACCATGCTGGAAACTGATAGTATGTCTAGAACATAAGTAGCGGCATGCATCCAGTAATGTCTGTGGTAGACCGATGTACTGCAAAACACAAGGAGTGATATGTTCGTGCAAGCACGGCAAAATCCCATGACAAACAGTGACACCTATCAAAGTCAGCCAACAAGGGAAGCCACCTGATGTGAATCTGATTGTTCCACTTATCTGTCATCAGGTAACTTCCGATCAGCAGCAAGATGTAACACCTCGTGTACTATCCCTACTGGCATATGATGCACTCTGTCCCTAAGTCATGTCAGCTTGATAGAGAATGACTCCTTTAATTTTTTTGTTTTCCCTGTTGAGTATGGAGAGGCCTGGAACTGAGGAGCACCTCTATCCACTCCCACGTCCGATGCTGGTACTATGTCTGGAAGTCCCTCAAGCAGCCACCCATTATCTCTCATTGATGCGTAATCCAAGGTGGTACACAACATTCTGGAGGGTGTTCGATGGTGCACTCACCTAAGACAGGTAAAAAGTGTGGGTCTCTAGACACCAACGCTCCACAAATGCATAAATTAGGGTGTTGTCAAACACAGAATCTCCGAGCTACACCATACCACTAAACCCAACCTCCCTCAGGAAAAGAAGAATGGTGTTTGGTGGTGTAAGAATGTGGCTAACTCATCTAAAAAGTAGGAAGCGAGACCTCTGTTAAAATAAAATTAAATTATTAAACGATATATTTAAAAATAAAATAAAAAATATAAACACAAAATAAAGAAATGAAATTTTTTTAAACAATTATTTCAAATGTCATATTTATTTATTTTTGAAATTACTAAACTAATTCCTAGGATACATATTAAAATAAAATTTATCAAACAATGATTTCAAATGTAATAAATTTATTGTCGTATATTAAACATTTAAAAAAATTATTTAAAACTAATATCCAATAAATAAGTTACCAAAAATAGATACCAACAACTAATAAAAACTAAACTAGCAACTAACCCATCTAACTAAACTAGCAACTATTTTAGTCATACATATTTTAATGTTAAATTCATAAAACTACCCTAACTATTCTAGTCATATAACAACGCGAACCAAAAAATCGATTATTTTAACGATATGTTATGTCATATTCAGACGGTTGATATTTTCCTGCCGTACATCTATGCGCGCTATAAAATCTAAATAATTCAAATATGTCAAGAAAAAGACTAAGAGAGAGAAGAGAGGTGGAAAAGTGTGAAAAGTGACTGTTCATAGGTGCTGTAAATGAATTCTATATATAGATGACATTATACATATCTCGTTTCAATTAATACTCAGTTTGGTCTCTGAACTTGTACTCGAACCTCAATTTAGTCTGTGAAATTTCAATTGTCCTTCTTTAGTCCCCAAACTTTGCAAACGAGACTCACATTAGTCCTTGGGACAATTTTCGGCACAAAAATATTAATAAAGCACTGACATACATGGACAATCAAATACCATGCTGTAACTTATAAAATGATGTCGTTATAGTTTTGGTGCTTAAATAGTCCAAAAACGATGGCGGATCACTTGTTTTAGGAGAAAAAATTTCAATAAATACCACTTATGATTTTTTTTGGACTATTAGAGTGCCAAAACAAAAACGACATCGTTTTATAGAATCTAATGTAGTATTTGGCTGTCCACGTCAGAGTTCCATTAATATTTGTGTCTTAAAAATCAGTTTACGGACTAACGTGAGTTACATTTACAAAGTTTGAGGATTAAATAGAAGCAGTTAAAATTTTAAAGACCAAATTATAACTCGTATATAAGTTGAAAAATCAAATTAAATATTATCTTTATCTCATTTAGAGTATAAATAAATTGACTTTTTAAATATCTCATTTACATAGTAAATAAAATATGACATAAAACCATTAAACTATTTTTATATAGTGTAACCCTTTTTTATGGGAATTGATGGATATCCGATTATATCCTTTTCTGTTGGCTAATTTTTTTAGCTTTTTTATTATATATATACACTAGCAAATTATGAATAGAACTGATCGCTTTTAGCGTGTATAATAAGTAGTATATTGTAAGACCTTGGATTTTTACAAAATTAAATAATAAATTTGTTTATAATTAAGTTGAATAATTAAGTTTTTAACTTTATTTTATGATTATAAAGGAAATTAATTTTTATTATCTCTAATTATTGAATTGGAGTATTTATTTAAAAATAAATTTTAAATAGATAATTAAATAGTATTTTTATAGATAATATTATTGGATTAAGTTTAGTTTTTAATTAATACTCTACCTAAACCCTAAATTCCCAAAACACAACTCTAACCCTAATTTCCCTAAACTAGCCGTCATTTCCCCTTCCCTTTCTTCCTAATCTAACACAATACACAGCAGCAGCAAAGAAAAAAAAAAGGAAAGGGATAGTGGAGAGAAAGAGAGAACCGAGGGAGAAGAAGAGAAGAGGAAGGCTGCGCCGGCGTCACTGGGTCCCGCCTCTGCCGCGTCGTTGTTGTCGTCCTCGCGAGCTGTCACTGCGTGCCGTCACTGAGCTGCAGTGCCGCTGTTCGGCCTCGTTCCGCCGCGTCTCCATGGTCGCCATCGTTGAAGCCACGCGAGAAGGGAGTCGCTGCTATAGTGGAGAACGTCACACTATCGCCGCCGAGCTTGCTCCTTGGTCGCCGCTGCCGGCAAGATTCGAAGAAAGAGATGCTCGAGGAGAGAGAGAGATCGACGGTGGGGGGCTTCTGTTCGTGTGGCCGTGCCTCCACCGCCACAGATCCAACACCGTCTCCACTGCCTTCCGTTGATGTCATCCTCCGCCGTTGTGAGCCTCTTCTCCTGCCGTTCAAGGAGATGTGCTCAGTCACCGTTTTGCCGCCATTGAGCCGCTCTGCCGCTACTTGGTTCAGTTTCTTAGTTGCGGTAAGCTTTTTGTTCCGGAAAATCCTTTTTTCGCTGTTCTGTTATTTTTAGCTAAGATTTTGCGATGTTAATTGCTATAAGATTGAGTTTCGGTTATTATATGTTGCAATTAAAGTTGTTGTTATTGCTGCGAAAGGGGTTTGGAGCTGAAATTGTGGCTGTTGCGTTGCGGGCCGAAAGAAAATGAAGTTTTGTCATGTAATTGAGTCACGATTGAGGTAGGAGCATTTTCGTTAAACTCATTTTTATTTTTAAGAATTGTTATAAATCGATATTGATGCAAATAAATATTTTTGGTGATTATGGAGTCTTATGAATTGAACTAAGTTATCTTGAATGAATGTGATTGCTTACTTTACTGTGGCTATTTCTGAATATTGAGTTGGCATTGTGATAGTGAATGAAAGATTGATTTGAAAATCTAATTTGTATGTTTTATTAAGGATGATTTGAGAATTGAAAAATGACTTGATGTTAGAATTAGTTTGATTTCGGAAAACGATTTGAGATTTGTGAATGGCTTGGGTTTGAAACCATTGGAAAGAGTTTGAGAAAATGTTGGTTGACTTTGTTGGAAAAGAATTGAGAGTTGGAAAGGATTTTAATATTGAAAATGAGCTTGATTTATTGAAAAATGAATTTAAATTAAAAATGGTTTGAGATATTAAAATTTGTCTGAATTTGGAATCGAGTTGAAAGAAGTTTGAGAAATGGTTTGGTTGGGACCCGAAAAGGGAGGCAGAATCCAAGTTTTAGAGGAGTTGCTGCCCAAATTTTTATAACATTGGAGATTTTGTTTTAATGTGATTCTGATTGTGATACATGGGTAGTAGCAAGGATGGTGGTTCGTCCCACTTGCTCCAAGTTAATGTATGACTCGCTCCAAGTTGAGCTTTTAAACACCCGCTTGGGTAGTAGCTGCAGTAGTGGTTATTCCACTGGCTCTGGGTTAAGCGGGTAGTAGTAAGGGGGTTGTAGGTCAAACCCACTTGCTCCACATGGGTGTTTCAGTCCATGGTTAGCTACCAAGACGTGTCGGGTTGGCTTTATAACCGACAGATGAGACTCATCAGCCATAGGACAGGCATGCATCATATGCATTTGTATACTTTGTTTGGGTTTGAATTTGTTTTGGTTTGCTTAATTGCTAAACTGTTATTAACTGCTATTTGATCTATTTGATGTAACTGTTATCTATACCTGTATGTTCCTTGTCTGTTTTGCCTGTGTTTGTTTCTGATGTGGTACTTTTGAGATTGAGTATTGATGATGAGATGATGATTGTGTTGATTGATTATGTGATTAGTTGAAGGCCGTGATTGGTTTCTGATTTGATTAGTTTCTGATTGAGATATTAGTAAAGTATGAAAAATCAAGCTGGTTCAGCATAGACTTAATGAACCTTTGCTTGGAACAGGTTGGTTATTCATACCGTCTAGGAAACTGATTAAGATTTTCTTATAAGAAAAAAAGGTTTTGGATTTCTGAAAAATTAAATAATGTTTCTTTGAAAAGGTTTTGAGTGATTAGCCGTTGGTTTTTAAAAGATTCATAAGACAACGATAATCACTGAGTTTGAAAATAGTTTTCTTATTAAATATCTTCTTATGACAATTCTGAAACTCCGTGGTGAGACCGTGTGGTTAGGTTCTCACCCCCTACAACTTTACCTTTACAGGAATCAGATGAAAAAGCATTATGAAGAGTTTTAGTTCGTTTTGGTTTATATGATGTTGTATTAGTTAGATCATTTTTCTTCCCTCGTATTTGTTATTATAATTTTGTAAGAGGGTTAGGAATTGTATGTTTTATATGTATATTACATTATAAGCTATTATGTAAGGAGTCTTGTATATGAATCTATGCCTATTTATTTTTTTAAGATAAAGTATTTAATTTCGGTTTTCAAAGAAATCAGCGATACGGTGTCGAGTCAAAGGCTCCTATTTTAATATTAAGTATATAGAGCTGTCGTAATACTTTTTACTATCAGAGTGGCGTAGCCGGAAGCGTGACATTCTAATAGTGAGGGTGTTATATTATGGTATCAGAGCAGTTCATCCTAATTAGAGCCTTGGGAATGAGCTGACTGTGCTTCATTGCATACTCTGAGTGTCTGTCATATTTTAGGTCTTGTCCGAATGATGAGAATTAGAGCTTTATGCACATGACTGTATTTTAATTAACGCTGTTAGTTTACCGTTGCATAACTGCTGATATTAAGTCTGGCCAACTTAATGTTGATGGTTTATGTATACGGAAAAGTTAACAGGTTATCATAGGCAAAATAAAAGTAACAGGTAACGCATATCGCGGGTTTGGGAACGTTAGGAGTTAATTCTTGAGGTTACTCTGTTATGTGTCTCGAAATTTTGCTGATGACATGTGACTTGTTCCTTCTTGATGTGCCTTGAAGTCCTTGTTTGAGATCTTTTTCTTGAAAAGTAATTTAATTAATTTCCAACCCTATCCCTTCGTTCATATGCTTTCTACCTTGTGTTGTTTAAACTCCTTTTCTTAACTCATGTACTAGTTGATGTGCGTTGAAACTTGTTTGAAATAACAGAGTGATCGTTAAAATCTTTGCAATTTTGCTATCGATTAAGTTGTTTTCCTTGAGAGTATTGCATTCCTTGTGAATTAGCTGCAAACTTGTTTGAATTTTCATATTTTGTGAATTGATTTCCGTTTTGCATATTTCAATCCTCTTGAATATCTTTATAGGGTTGTGATTTCAAGTGTCCTATTTGACTCTTGTTTTAAATCCTTTTTTTAAAAATTTTGGTTTATTCTTGTGCAAGTTGTTATTGACTTTGCATTCTTTTACTTGAACGGCGTATCTCTTTACTATGAGTTAAACTTGTTTTGGTGCGATACAACCATCTATTGAAGTTTTAATAAAATCGTTTTTGATTTAGCCTACATTCCTTACCTTACACTTTGAAAATTTTTGTGTACAGTTTAAACCTGTTTGTTTGTAATGCATTCTCTATTCCTTTTTATGAGCAAAACTTTATCTCAGGTTTTCTTCCAACTAGATTGCAGTTTCATGCATGCTTTTGTTTAGTCGGTACTTAAATACCTTTCAAAGTATTTGAGAAAATATAATTTTGCCCTTACCCAAATTAAATCTTTTCTTTTTCAAATTTTGCATAGTTTATTTCAAATTGAATTTATATTGGAATAAAGCCACGTTCAAGCTTTTGTTATTCTTTTGAAGGATGTTTGTTGCTTATCTTTTCTTTTAGACTGCGAAATGAATTTTTTGCAAGTTTTCCATTCTTTTATGAATAATGCATTTGAAAGTATTTTTAATCGTACTCTTGAGTTCTGTGAACTTTGTCTTGGGTTTAAGATATTCTTTTCTGTAAACCTCATACTTCTTCGACTCAACTTGAATCTGTTTCAAACTAATGCGTTGTTTTCTTCGCATTGATTCTATCAAATTTCTTTGATTCAAGAGTTATCCTTGAAGTTATCAATTGATTCCTTTCCAGTAATCTTCATTTCTTGTGCATCCTTGTTTATTTGTAATTTCTTTCATTCTTTCAAATTCTTATGAGTACTGTCCTTGTCACTTATCTTTTGTGTCTAAAATCTTGTGTCCTGAGTAAACTCGAGATTTGTTTGCCCCATGTACGACCTTTAGATATAGCAAGCGATATGTTAGTTCTTAGGACACGGTTGGTGGATGCGTAGGGTGGAGCTTGTAAGTGTGCGTTGCCACGAAATGTTGTAAAGCTTTGTTTTAGACAGAAAAGTTTTGTTGATATTGGGCTTGTGATCGGTAGTGAGTTTGCGATGTGGTTGATGAGGTTGAGAACTCATGGATGAATCGTTCGATAGAGTACAGTTGAAAGTTGTAATCGTGGGTTATGTTAAAGCCCTTGATGTTGACACCATGTAACCTCTTTATTTTGAGCCTATCTTGTAATTTCTATTCAACACCACATTCTTTCCTTATATCTAAGTCTTCTGATTTATCCAGTATTTGAACATTTATATATATGCCAAGACTTTTTTTTCTAAAGTATTTAAAGATAAAATATTAAAACTATGTAATATGTTATGTATTACTTTAATTTTTGAGGACGAAAATTTTTATAAGTGGGATAGGATGTAAGACCCCGGATTTTTACAAAATTAAATAATAAATTTGTTTATGATTTATTATATTTAATTAAGATTATATTTTAAGAGATTTTATATATAAGTTAAGCACTTTTTTATTTATGATTTAAAACTTTAGTAATTGAAAAATAATATGAATTTTATATGCTTAAGTTGAATAATTAAGTTTTTAACTTTATTTCATGATTATAAAGGAAATTGATTTTTATTATCTCTAATTATTGAATTGGAGTATTTATTTGAAAATAAATTTTAAATTGATAATTAAATAGTATTTTTATAGATATTATTATTGGATTAAGTTTAGTTTTTTAATTAATACTCTACCTAAATCCTAAATCCCCAAAACACAACCCTAACCCTAATTTCCCTAAACTAGCCGCCATTTCCCTTTCCCTTTCTTCCTAATCTAACACAATACACAACAGCAGCAAAGAAAAAAAAAGGAAAGGGATAGCGGAAAGAAAGAGAGAACCGAGGGAGATGAAGAGAAGAGGAAGGCTATGCCGGCGCCACTGGGTCCCGCCACTGCCGCCTCGTTGTCGTCGTCCTCGCAAGCTGCCACCGCGCGCCGTCACTGAGCTGCAATGCTGCCGTTCGGCCTCGTTCTGCCGTGTCTCCATGGTCGCCATCGTTGAAGCCACGCGAGAAGGGATCCGCTGCTGTTGTGGAGAACGTCGCACCATCGCCGCCGAGCTTGCTCCTTGGTCGCCTGCCACCGGCAAGATTCGAAGAAAGAGAAGCTCGAGGAGAGAGAGATCGACGGTGGGGGGTTTCTATTCGTGTGGCCGTGCCTCCACCATCGTAGATCTGTCACCATCTCCACTGCCTTCCGCTGATGTCGTCCTCCGCCGCTGTGAGCCTCTTCTCCTACCATTCAAGGAGCTGTGCTCCATCACCGTTTTGTCGCCGTTGAGCCGCTCTGCTGCTAGTTGGTTCACTTTCTTAGTTACGGTAAGCTTTTTGTTCCGAAAAATCCTTTTGTCACTGTTATGTTATTTTTAGCTTAGATTTTGTGACGTAAATTGCTATAAGATTGAGTTTCAGTTATTATATGTTGCGATTAGAGTTGTTGTTGTTGCTGCGAATGTGGTTTGGAGCTGAGATTGCGGCTGTTGCGTTGCGGGCCGAGAGAAAAAAGAGTTTTGTCACGTAATTGAGTCACGATTGAGGTAGGGACGTTTTCATTAAACTCGTTTTTTTTTTCTTAAGAATTGTTATAAATCGATATTCATACAAATAAATATTTTTGGTGATTATGGAGTCTTATGAATTGAACTGAGTTATCTTAAATGAATGTGATTGCTTACTTTACTATGGCTATTTCTGAATATTGAGTTGGCATTGTGATAGTGAATGAAAAATTGATTTGAAAAATTGATTTGAAAATCTGATTTGTATGTTTTATTAAGGACGATTTGAGAATTGGAAAATGACTTGATGTTAGAATTAGTTTGATTTCGGAAAATGATTTGAGATTTTTGAATGACTTGTGTTTGAAACCATTGGAAAGAGTTTGAGAAAATGTTAGTTGACTTTGTTGAAAAAGAATTGAGAGTTGGAAAGGATTTTAATATTGAAAATGAGCTTGATTTATTGAAAAATGAATTTAAATTGAAAATTGTTTAAGATATTGAAATTGGTATGATTTTGGAATTAAGTTGAAAGGAGTTTGAGAAATAGTTTGGTTGGGACTCGAAAAGGGTGGCAGAATCCAAGTTTTAGAGGAGACATTGCCCAAATTTTTATAAAATTAGAGATTTGTTTAAGTGTGATTCTCATTGTGATACCTGGATAGTAGCAAGGATGGTGGTTCGTCCCGCTTGCTCCATGTTGATGTATGAGATTTGATAATGATGATGCTTGATAAACTGAATAAATGTATGTTTGTGACGCCTGGGTAGTAGCAGCAGTAGTGGTTATTACACTCGCTCCAGGTTGAGCTTTTAAACACCCGCCTGGGTAGTAGCCGCAGTAGTGGTTATTCCACTGGCTCTCGGTTAAGCGAGTAGTAGTAAGGGGGTTGTAGCTCAAACCCACTTGCTCCGCATGGGTGTTTCAGTCCATGGTTAGCTACCAGGACGTGTCGGGTTGGCTTTATAACCGACAGATGAGACTCATTAGCCATAGGACAGACATGCATCATATGCATTTGTATGCTTTGTTTGGGTTTGAATTTGTTTTGGTTTGCCTAATTGCTAAACTGTTATTAATTGCTATATGATCTATTTGATGTAACTATTATCTATACCTGTGTTTTCCTTGTCTGTTTTACCTGTGTTTGTTTCTGATGTGGTACTTTTGAGATTGAGTTTTGATGATGAGATGATTATTGTGTTGATTGCTTATGTGATGGGTTGAAGGCTGTGATTGGTTTCTGATTGAGATATTAGTAAAGTATGAAAAATCAAGCTGGTTCAGCATAGATTTAATGAACCTATGCTTGGAAGAGGTTGGTTATTCATACCGTCTAGGAAACTGATTAAGATTTTTTTATAAGAAAAGAAAGGTTTTGGATTTCTGAAAAATTAAATATTGTTTCTTTTTAAAGGTTTTGAGTGATTAGCCGTTGGTTATTAAAAGATTCATAAGCAACGATAATCACTAAGTTTGAAAACAGTTTTCTTATTAAATATCTTCTTATGACAATTCTAAAACTCCGTGGTAAGACCGTATGGTTAGGTTCTCACCCCTCTACAGCGTTACCTTTTCAGGAATCGGATGAAGGAGCATTATGAAGAGTTTTACTGCGTTTTGGTTTATATGATGTTGTATTAGTTAGATAATTTTTCTTCCCTCGTCTTTGTTATTATAATTTTGTAAGAGGGATAGGAGTTGTATGTTTATATATATATTACATTATAAGCTATTATGTAAGGAGTCTTGTATATGAATCTATGCATGTTTGTTTTTTTAAGATAAAGTATTTAATTTTGGTTTTCAAAGAAATCATCGATACGGTGTCGAGTCAAAGGCTCTTATTTTAATATTAAATATATAAAGTTATCGTAATACTTCCTACTATTAAAGTGGTACAGCCAGAAACGTGACACTCTAATAGTAAGGATATTACATATATGATTAGTTAGGATGATAAATGTTTTAATTTCATAATTAATAATTTCTGGATTCAAACGTTAATAATGAAAAAAAGGTATTTTTTTAGAGAAAAACCAAAAGTAAATATGAGATAAGAGCAAAATATAAGTGAGAAAGCATCTTTATATATGTTGATGACATTGTTGTTGTTGCTGTAATCAAGGAAGCCGTACCAAATATATCTTTAAAATGATCAGAAATAATTAGAGTTATAATTGTACCTACTTGTAAATAACTTAAACGTAACAATAATATGATAATATAGTATAATGATAACTTAAACGTAACAATAATATGCATGATAATATAGTATAATGATAATGTGGCAGTTGTCATTGATCAAGAGAGAAATCCAAAAGCAACTCGAATTTTTGGCGCAATCATTCGAAAATTGAGACAGTTAAATTTTACTAAAATAGTTTTATTAGCACCTGAGGTATTTTAAGAAAAAAATATTTTATTATTTAATAAAAAATATATATATAATAATACAATTGATATAAAAATATAAATTAAATAAAAATTAGTAACGCCAATAAGTTATATCTCAAATAAAATAGTCTCTTCATACTCATTTAAGAGGTTACGGGTTCGAGTATTCTTATTTTTGCTAAAAAAAAACAATTAGTAACTATTATAATATAGTGATAATTAGTATTTTATTAATTTAAAGTACAATAATAACAATACAAATATATATAAAATAAATAAATTTTTTTGAGCATGAGGTAAGATTCAAAGAAAGAAATGTGTCTAAGTGAGTATGTACTATGAAAGGATGGAGAATACATGGTTGTGAAAGTGTGAATGTGATAACATAATAGAAGAAACAAGATCACGTGACTAGATTCCCACGTTTCGTTTAACTGTTAGAATTGATTATTGCTTATTAGTATGATGATGAATTTTGAGCATGCAAAGAGGAAAAACCTACTGTGTGGCCTCCTGCATGTGAAGAGAGAGAATGTGTTCAACCCCGAAAGACACCGCGAAATGTATGAGCTATACTACGTATAAGAAAGAGAGCCCCCGCTTCCTCCTCTTCGCCTTCCTCTTCCTCCTCCTCCAGCTGCTGCTGCTCCTCCTCCTCCACTTCCAGCTGCAAAAAGAAAGGGAAACCCTGCCTTTGGGTCCAAACCACAAGATAACGAAAAATACATGGGATACTTCAATTTCTCTTCCCCCTCCTCCTCTTCCTCATACCAAACCGCAACACAGACAATATACCAAACCGGGAACAATAAAAAATGCGGCAGGACATTTCAAAAATCAGACCACCAAGTCCTCCTCCTCTTCCTCCTCTTCTACCAAAACGCAACACAACCAGCAAGATACCAAACAGCAAAAGAACCAACCTGTCATCGATACTTCAATTCCTCCTCCTCCTCCTCTTCCTCCTCCTCCTCTTCCTCCTCATCCTCCTCCCCCTCCTCCGCCGCCTCCTCCTCCTACCAAACCGGAACACAAACAAAATACCAAACCGGAAAAAAACAAACATGTCAGGGATACTTCAATTCCTCTTCCTCCTCCTCCTCCTCCTCCAACCAAACCGAAAGACAAGATCAGTACCAAACCGGAAGTAATGGGAAAGGCCGCGGGATTTTTGGAAACTCTTCCTACCAAACCGAAAAAAAACAAAAATGTCAGCGATACTTCAATTCCTCTTCCTCCTCCTCCTCCTCCAATCAAACCGAAAGACAAGATCAGTACCAAACCGGAAGTAATGGGAAAGGCCGCGGGATTTTGCGAAACTCTTCCTACCAAACCGAAAAAAAACAAAAATGTCAGCGCTACTTTAATTCCTCTTCCTCCTCCTCCTCCTCCTCCTCCTCCTCCAACCAAACCGAAAGACAAGATCAGTACCAAACCGGAAGTAATGGGAAACGCCGCGGGATTTTCCGGAGAACAGAAAACCAAGTGCTCCTCCTCCTACTCTCTTCTTACCAAACCGAAAAAAAACAAAAATGTCAGGGATACTTCAATTCCTCTTCCTCCTCCTCCAACCAAACCGAAAGACAAGATCAGTACCAAACCGGAAGTAATGGGAAACGCCGCGGGATTTTATGGAGAACAGAAAACCAAGTGCTCCTCCTCCCACTCTCTTCCTACCAAACCGAAAAAAAACAAAAATGTCATGGATACTTCAATTCCTCCTCCTCCTCCTTCTATCGAACCGAAAGACAAGAAAAATACCAAACCATGAGAAATAGAAAACACCGCGGCATATTTCGAAGAACGGGCGACCAATTACTCCTCCTCCTACTCTCTACCTACCAAACGGAAAATTTCAATTCCTCCTCCTCCACCTACCAAACCGGGAAAAAACGAACATGCCATGGCACATTTCGAATAATAGACGACCAAGTCCTCCTCCTACCGAACCGCAAAGCAACCAAGATAAAAGAAAATATGACATGGCGGCGGCTGCTGTTACTGCTGCTGCTACTACTACCAAATCGCAACACAGACAATATACTTAACCGAAACATAACCAACATGCCACGCGGGACTTTCCGAACGACCAAGTGAATGCATGTAGGTACGTAGCTCACTAGCTCCTGCATTCTACATCTTTTTTCTTTCAATTTTTTTATTCAAAACCAATTTTTTTTTTTAAATTTCTATCCTATCCTCTCATAAATAAAGAATTAGTTAGCTTCTATGACATATTTAATTGTTATTGAAAGAATTAAATTGAGTTAGAAAAACCAAATAATTTAACTATCATAAAATTATTTCAAAAAACTTACAAGAATTTTCGAAAGCCTTTAAATTTTACAATTTATTCTATTTTTTTCAAACCACCAAATTTTTCAATCTGAAAAAAAAAATAAAAAATTGAAAACGAAAGATAAAAAAAAGACATGATATAATCATATCAAAAGAAAATTATGTAAGTAGGAAATTAAATATTTGGTTCAAGCATCAAATTTCTATTATATAATTCTACAAAGAATTATTTTTTTTGTTTTTCTTCTGTATTAATTAATTTAATTATATATATCCAAGCTAAAAAAGGTTGAACATAGTCATTAATTTCACACATTTCATATTAAGTCACGACAACCAGAGAAGATCAGAATTTTTTTTCCACTTTTGATTTTTTTTGGGCATTTTTTTAATTTAATTATGTACATCCAAGCTAAAAAAAGGTTGAACATAGTTATTAATTTCGTTTATTTATTTATTTTTGAAATGCTTTAAAAAAAATCCAATTTTTACCTAAAAAATGTTTTGGATAAAATGATTGTTTTGGAGCCAAAAACATTAAACAAATGGAGTTTTTGGTGGATGCGTTGAGTGTTCGGATGAAAGCAAAGGAAATATTTAAAAACAATACTGTATATTTTTAAAAATGCGAAAAAAAAATTCAAACGTTGCCACATGAGCAAAAAGTATAAGATGCTGCCCGCGGGCCGCCGGGCCGGAAGATATATTAAGGCCCCTATGGTTCGAATTAAAAAAAAAAGAGTCTGGGACTTCTCTTTAAAAAGTAAAATAATAGAAATAATTTTTTAAACAATAAAAATTAGTTATTAAATTAATTGTTATATATTTACATATATATGTTTATATATTATTTTATAATAAATATATGATCGATATATATGTGTGCGCGCGCACTTGATCAAAAGTACGTGTGTGTGTAAATATATTAAAAATTTGACTTATTTTAATATTCATAATGTATGATCAAATTAAAAAATATAATAGTCAACGGTATTTCCTTTGCTTTTTTCCCTACTCCAGTATTAGTTCGCTGTTGATAAAAAAAATTCTTTTAATCTCAAAATAGCTAGGTACATACATGTCGGTATTCTTTTAATTAGCACAACTTTTTATGTCGAGGTGTGTTTTTTTGGTAAAGTATTAAGCATATCAAATGGTTATGCTAATGAATTGGCTAAGTTGGGATATAGTTATTCTGTTTTTTATATTACCTATGAATCTCTTAGTATATTTTTCTTACTATTTATTTGCGGCTGACTCTAGAGGGATTCACTTTCTTCGACTCGTTAATTCATAGTTCTCTTTGTTTTTTTGGACGTTTGTCCCATTAGTTATAAAGAAAATGTCTTAAGGTCTGTTTATAACCTGTTAAAATTTAAATTGATCTAATTTGTAAATTTATTTTTTTAATAGATAAAAATAAGAATTGATTTTATGGACAATTCACATGAATAAATAGTTTGGAGTTTAAAATTATGCAAATATTTTAAACTAATTTTTGTTATACATGTGGTCTAAATATCTTTATATAAATCAAATTTATGCTATTTATCCAAAAACTGAGAAAGTGTATAATATGTAATTCGAATTAATCTGATCTGATTTTGATTTATTATTTATACATATTATTGACATTTGAAAAATATTCTCTATTTGATTTAAATAAAATATTAAAAAAATTAAAATGAATAAGAATAAAAATTCAAATTTTGTATTTTAGTTTAAATTTTAAAAAATCTATATTTTTACAAACTTATAAATTTAAAATGGAATAATAAACGATTTTTAAAAATTAATTAAAAATCATTCTTTGACTCCTTAACATTTAAAGAATCATTACTTAGATTTTTGATGTTAAAAAAATTATTATAAAGTATAATCTTTTAAGGTGGCATAGGAATTAAAATTTAAATTTTGTTAGAGTCAGAAGTAATAAATAGTTATATAATATAAAATGACCAATTATATTTATATAATATGTAACTTGTGAAATAATTAAAATATTATATTAATTAAATTATCATTTAATTTATGAAATTAAGTATAAAATTTACACTTTGATGAGATTACTTCTAACTCAAACTTGAATTTTTTAGAGCATAACGTCATCGAAGCATAAACACTTAATTTCAACAACTAAATGATAATTTAGTTGATATAATATTTTAATTATTTCTCAAATTACATATTATGTTAATATAGTTAGTCATTTTATATTGTATAACTCTCTATTATTTCTAACTCTGAAAAAAATTCAAGTTTTAACTCTTATGCCACCTTGGAGGGCTATACTTTATAATAATTTTTTCAATATCAAAAGTCTCGATAATGATTATTTAGATGTTAATGAGTCAAATAATGATTTTTAATAAATTTTTAGAAATCGTTTATTGTTTCTGTTTTGAATTCATAAGTTTATAAAAATGTAGATTTTTTGGAGTTTGAACTAAAACACAAAATTTGATTTTATATTTTTATTTGTTTTAATTTTTTTAATATTTTATTTTGAATTCAAATAAAAATATTTTTTTTATTGATATTAAGCTGTATAAGTAGTAAATCAAATCAAACTAATTTGATATACTATATTTATACTATGTATAGTGGTAATATATAAATGATAAATCGAATCAGCATATTTAATGCTTTTTCATAAGTAAATCGACACAAATTAATTCGATTTATTATTCAACATGTTAAACTGATTTGATTTAGATAAAGATAATGATGACAATTGATAGGTATGTAACAAAAATTGGTTTAAGAGATTTGCGTAATTTTAAATCCCAAACTATTTCTATACCACATTAATTTATTTTATAGCTAAATTTAAATCGTTTAAAAAAATTAACATAGTTAAAATAATTTTTATTATTTTAAAAGTGTAAAAGATCAATTTTATCTTTTAGATATTAGTGTCAAGAGAATGATTTTGTAAGTTAATTAACGAGTGCCAATGAGTTATAATTCAAATGGTATAGTCTTTCCATACTCAATTAAGAGGTTGCGGGTTCGAGTCTCCTATCTTTGGTAAAAAAAAAAAAGTTAATTAACGAGTAAAAAATAGCATAATCTCCCCATACTCAATTAAGAGGTTGCGGGAAAAAAAAAGTTAATTAACGAGTAAAAAATGGCATAGTCTCCCCATACTCAATTAAGAGGTTGCGGATTCGAATCTCCTATTTTTGGTAAAAAAAAAAAAGTTAATTAACAAATAAAAAATGAAAATTTAAAATTATGCACGCAAATCAATTCAATTATTGCCGTTAATTTATAATCGAAACATAAAAATAATTAATTTTAAAACCAATTCAAGTTTTATTTATATATTTTATTTCAAACATAATATTTAATTTACACTTAATTAACTTCAATTCAATTTCAAAACTTTTGCATATACATCGTTAAGTTTATACATACTACTGTATTACTGTATTATCTATATATATTTATTCAAATAATATTTCCTGTTATAGTTTTGCTGCTTCTATTACGATTCGAGTAATCCAAGATTGTAATTACATTGTAGGTTCGTGGGCATGCGTGCGCAGGTGGAGAAGCAAATGCAGGAGGATATATATTTAATAAGTTAAAATAGTTAGCAGATTCTGTTGTTTTTGGTCAAGTTATTTTCCAAATTGTGTATGGGCTCTTCTATATTAAGTTTGTGGAGATTTATAGTTATTTAATCTTTAAGAGGGCAGATGTTGAAATAAAAAACTAAAAAATAACTTTAAACAAGTAAAGGAAGGAGAATATTCAGATACGTAGCAAGAGGAGATCAACATACTAAAAATGGAAATTATTAGACTATAGAGACAAGAAAAAAAATATTAGAGTCAAAGATTGAGAGTAAAATGTCTAAAATTTGAAGACAAAAATATATCTTTATTTTATACTTCTACCATTTAAAGAAGGGATAGGAATAGAATAGAGAGATTGAAGGATTATAGTGGAGAATATGTGTGTGGAAAGAATAATATTCTTAAGTTGGCAGTACATCATTTTCAGAATCTTTTTAAAACTTCACAGAACTTAGATATGACTGAATGCATAAGCAAAATTTCTATTAGAGTGATTGAAGATATGGATGGAGAGTTCATGAAGGAGGTTACTGATCAGAAAATCAAAAAAACTACTTTCAGCCTTGGAAGTCTTAAGGTACCAGGTCCAGATGAATTAAATGGTCTCTTCTTTCAAAAGCATTGGACAATTATTGGAAAAGAGGTTTGTGAAGTTGTTAAGAGTTTCTTTCATGAAGGGAACTTGCCAAGCAGCATAGGAAAAACCATTATAGTTTTGGCTCCTAAGACCAATTACCCAAAAACTCTTAATTAGCTTAGACCGATTAGCTGCTATAACTTTATTTATAAGATTATTTCTAAGGTGATGGTTATTAGGTTTAGAAGAATAATAGATAAGATTATATCGTCCATTCAAAGTGTTTTTGTGGAGGACGCTTCATTCAAGATAACATGGTAATAGTGCAGAAAATGTTTCATGCTTTAAATAAAAAAAGGGAAGGATGCTTCTAGGAATTTAGTCGTTAAGATTGATATGAACAAAGCTTATTATAGGTTGGAATGGTCATTCCTAGAAGCAACTCTCAAAGCTTTTGGGTTTAACCTACATTGGGTTAAGATGATTATGAAGTGCGTCTCACAAGTCACTTATAAGATTAAGATCAATGGAATTTTGTCAAAGAGTTTTGTGCCGCAGAGGGGACTAAAGCAGGGAGATCTCCTATCGCCGTACTTGTTTATCACAACAGTAGAAGTTTTAACTATCCTTATGGATAAGGCTAGAGAAGAGGGTAGAATTTCTGGAGTCAAAATTGCTCCTACTGCACCAGCCACTTCACATCTTCTCTTTGCAGACGATTGCATTATTTTCTCGAAAGATAGTGAGGAGAAAAATCTATGAGTTCATAATTATTTTGAATATGTATATGGAGGCCTCGAGGCAGAGAATTAATGTGGACTTACGTTTGGCAATCATATTCCAATCAGAAATAGAATAGAAATAGAAGAGATTTTAGGGTTGCCAGTTTGAGATAAATCAGGTAAGTATCTTGGACTTCTAGCTCAGTAGAAAAGATCAAAGAATAAAGCTCTGAGGTGGATTGAGGAGAGAGTGTCAGATAAGCTACGAGATTGAAAAGAAAAACTCCTTAATCAATTTGGGAGGGAGGTTCTCATCAAATTGATTATTCAAGTGATACATGCCTATACTATGAATGTCCTCCTCTTTTCTAAATGATTTTGTCAACGTCTTAGTAAGAGAGTGGCTAAATTTTGGTGGGCATCTACTAAAAAGGATAGGGGTATCCATTGGAGGAGTTGGAATAAAATTTGAGCTAGCAAAAAGGATGGAGGAATTGGTTTTAAGGATTTTTATAGTCAAAATATAGCACACTTGAAAAAACAAGCATGGAAAATTTTGGAATGTCCTAATGCGGTATGGGTTCAGGTGTAAGGCTGTGTATTTTCCAAATGAGGACTTTAAAAAAGCTAAGGCAGGAAAGGCAGCATCATAGATTTGGAAAAGTATTGTGCATGGTAAGAATTTTCTTTTGAGAAATGGAAGATGGTTGATTGAGAATGGAGAGAAAGTGAGAATCCTGGAAGATAACCGGATAATGAACATGGAGAAGAGTTCCGAGATTAGGAATAATGATGTCACTTTTGTAAAGGAGCTGATTAATGAAGAACAGGGGTGGAATATAAATGAGTTAAGTAAACATTTTGATGGAAATACTATAGGAAAAATCATTAGAACCCCAATGAGTATTATTGGAAGAGAAAATAAATTCAGCTGGCCTCTTAAAACAGATGGAAAGTACACTATCAAGACGGGATATCATGTTGCCAGAAAAGAACGAAGCATCGAATAAAAATAACCCATCTACTAGAGATGATTTCAAGGAATTATGGGGGACATTTGGAAATTAAAACTGCCTAAAAAAATTAGAACCTTTTTATAGTGGGCTTCACATAACATAATACCGGTTTTTCAAAATCTTTATAATAAAAAAAAGAACTAACACTCCTATATGTGCAATTTGTTTGCAGGAACCAGAGACCACTAAACATGTGTTGCTGCTCTGCCCTTGGACAAGGACAGTGTGGTTTGGAGCCCAATTTCAATGTTACCCTACAGCCCATACAGTATCATCTTTTGGGAAATGGATAAGGGATCTTTTAGAAAATATGAAGTTGAATACATGAGTTAGTTATGAACAATGTAGCAGCAAGGTTGATTTTTTGGTATGGGAGGTGTGGAAAGCAAGAAATCAAGCAGTGCATCAGAGGTCCAAACCTAATCCATTAACAGTGATTTACAAGGCTAAACAAATGGAAATAGAGTTTGTAGAAATTGCAGAAGAATCGTCAACGAGTTCTACTATGAAAGAAGGTCAGTTAGAAGGGTTACCTGGAGACCGCCACTGGCAAGATGGGTTAAGTACAATATTGATGCATCGTTTGTTGAAGTACATTTTGGAGGGGCAACAGCAGCAATATTAAGAGACCACACTAAAAACCTTTTCACAGACTCAAACTCCAAAATAGCAGCCACCTCACCTTTCGCTGCAGAAGCCTTAGCAGTTAGGGAAGCATTAATAATGGCAAAAAACTTTTAAGAAAAGAATTATCATTGAATTTGATAGTTTGATCCTCATCCAAGCACTAAAGCCACAGGCATCAATTGTAGAAATTCAAGTTATTCTAGATGACATTTTGGATTTAGCAAGAAGCATCTCAAATTGTGGGTTCACCTAGGTGCCTAGAGAAAGGAATGCCTTAGCACATGAAGTAGCTAAGCTTACAGTTGATGGTACTCTTCAACAAAATTGGTTTATGTGCAAGCCATAAACCATCATGAACATTCTGAAAAAAGAGAATTACATGTTACTGCAAACGATAAATAGATCATGACTATGGAATTTGAGTTTGACTGGCTGCAAATCAATTTAAATCAGAAAGAAATTTAGCATCATTTTTCCTTCTATGTCCCAACTGAGGAAGAATTCCAACACCATCAACACAATAGAATCAATGGCAAAAGCTGCATCAATTAGAAACGAGGTTGATGAGAGGAGAGATAGGAGTTGTTACCAGAGAGATCGAGGTTGTTGCAGCTTTGGGCATCTTCAGTCTTCACGATGGGTGGAGGTAGCAGCATAATAGTGACAACATTCCATAGGTATCGCGAAAGACAGGGGCGTAATGTTCAGGGGCACTGCAGAACTCGTTAACGAGGATAACAAGTTGTAACTATCTCAAGAAAAATGAAGTCTGCGGAAGGCTATGCTACTATCCCATAATGCTGCTTCATAGAGCCTGGAGTCTTGCTTGGTTTGGGTTGGGTTGCCCAACCTGGACATTGTCCAAAAAGAGAAAGCATGGAATTTAATATATTAAATAAAGTATGTGTGCTTTATTTAATAGGAGTAACCAATTACATATATATTTGACAAATTTGGGATTAACAAATACAAGAAAGCGGTCTAAAATTTTTTTGTTTTACAATATATGTGTTTATTTTATTTTGCAATTTTAAGTACTACTAGAATAATTGGAAAATTCTAGATATAATAAATATATAATTATATATTATATATAAAATGTTATGAATTTTCATTATAAAAAATACATTAATTTGTGACTTTTTTTTATTTGCGGCGGATTTTAACCCCTGCAAAATATGTTACGGTAATTTTGTTAACCGACACAGTTAGGCATCCTACAATTTAATTCTAAGAGTTTTTGTAAAAGTGACGCTGTTCCAAAAAAAGATTGCGGCAATTTTTTGTCCTCTACTATTTTCGGCAGTTTTGTGAATGTTGCATCAGTTTTCCAACTGCACTGTTTTGTGGCGATTTGGATTGAGGTTGTGAGGATTTTAAATCTCTGCGAATTACATAGACTGAAAATAATTTTTTGTTTTGTAAGGTTTATAAATCACCGTAATTTGTGATGTATTGCACATATAAAGTTGCCATAATATGTATATTATGCATATATATAGATCTTTTTAATTTTATGAACTATTAATTAGAAGATAGAATTTAATATTAATAAAATTAATTTTAAAAATAAATTTAATTCATGAACCATTAAAATAAATAATAACTTTTCCTGTATATTATAATAAAATGAATAAAATCTTATTCACCACTGTCTATTTATATATCTGTTTCGAGGGTTCCCTGAAACTAGATTGCCTTTGGACTCGTAAGCGAGGCCCAAATCTTCAATGGAGCGGGTTCCGACTTAATCCACGTCTGGTAGCCGTCGTCCGAGTTGTCAATGAGAAGGTGGAGGGTGGTACCTGCAAAACACTCCGATACTTAAGTTGGCAGGGATCTTAGTAGGTTTAAGTGTATTGCAACTTAAGTATACCTGAAGACTATCAGTGTATTTATAGGGGATGAGCCAATAACCACCATTGGAGTAGTTCCACTTCTTGTGGTGGATAACCGTCCCTTTATCTTAGGGTTGTTGAGATCTCTGTTCTAGAAGTGGGTGAGAGATATTAGGGGAGGTTATGACTCCTTCAGGGGGAGTTGTCATTTATAACGTTCTTGTCCGACCTCATAAGAGGTCAGGTATACAGTGGATGTCTTTTGGACTTTTTGTATACTTTTTTGGCCTGGCTTATGTTTTTGGGCCAGGTATGAACAGTGCCCCTACTTGGATCCGATCTTTTTTACTTAAGTCGGATTCAAGTATGTATGAAGTCGGAACCTTTCAGATCGGTTTTTGAGTTCAATCAGGAAAACCGACGTGATTGTGGAATGGCGAACGTTGTGTCCGTTGGCCTTTCTCCTTCCACACATGGGTTGCGGTTACATCTGTAACCATGCACGTCTTTAATGAGGGAGATAATTTTACTTTTCTGCCCCTTGGGTCTTTATAAACTTTTTTCTTTCTTTCTCTCTCTTCTTTTCGTTTCTTCTTCTGCGATTTTGAGTGCTCTTTTCTTTTCTCAAGTTTTTTTTGCTCACTCACGTACATTGAAAGCCTTTTCCTCCTTTTCTGGCGCTCACCTTTCCAGCCTTTGGTATCGACGCTTCGTTCTTCCTGTGAAGAAACTTGGAGAGTGTAAGACTTGTTTTGGGGGGATTCTTTTGCTACCTTCGTAACGTTGTCATCCTCCCTTTTTTCTTGAAAAAAGAGGTTAGCTTTCTTTTCTGTTAACATAGTGTTTTTTGCGTAATGCTTCTTTGTTGACTTTGAAGCTTTTTCCGTTCGAATACAATGGATCTCTGCCTGTTGGTGAAGCTTTATCTGTTTAACTTCTTTTCTTGGCTGGTTTTCTATTGTTATAATACTGCCATGGTCTTCTTTATGAAGATGCTTCTAAATAGTGTTTGTGATGACTGTGATGTGACGGAAATTGGCGGATTAAGAAATTAATGTAAGAGATACGTTGCAAGTACAGTTCTTAACCAACAAAAATCTGCGTATCAATTTAGAAGGGTTGTCACAAAATTAGAATTAAAATACTGGGAGTATGGATCCCAGGTCGTCTCCCAACGAGTTGCAGAAAGATGTGCTATTCTATTAATCAGATGTTTTCCAAAATGGTTTTGAGTTTGATAAACAGGAAATTAAATCAGAGAATTTATGTAATTTAAATAAAAACCTTGACCGGGAGTAGATTAATCGGAAGTTCTATCCTTGTTGGAGTTCTCCCAAGATTAATTGATAATTGAAGGTTGTTCTGCTTAGTTATCCTTTACTAGGTAGAGGAAATTCAAGCAAGTTGGAAGTTTACTTCTATTCACAAGTTCTAATCCTCTCCCTTAGGAAGGATTAGTGTCAGTGACTAGAGAGTCATCCAACAATAAACTCAATTACAATTTTACTCTTGAGCATTCCAACTCAAGGTTCTCCTTTCAATCAACTCCCAATCAAGTTGGAGAACTACTCGCTCATTATGAATGTAAACTTCACAAATAAGAAAGGGAAATAAAGGAAGACATGATAAATAATAATCAAAAAGACCAATTAAAAATAAAAATAGTTCTTGTATTAATAAATTCTAAAAATAATCCAATAGTAACTCTGACAAATTAAGGATATGAAAGAGTAAGTGACAAGTAAGGAAAACAAACTAGAATGATGAAGTCTTGCGGAGGTAATAACTCTTCTCGATATCCCAATCCAAAAAGCAATAAAAACAAAATCCTAAGAACTATGAATGTGTAGAGAAAACCTAGAGGAGGAGTAAAGTCAGATCTAAAACAAAAAATTATTATGCGGAATGAGAGTTGTTTCGTCTCTGCATGTTCCCTGGCTCTAATCTGCGTTTCTGGGCTAAAAGTTGGGTTAAGACGCAGCCCAGAATCCGTGCCAGCATTTGCTGCAAATTCTGCAGATCGCGCACATCACGCGACCGCGTCGTCCACGCGTTTGCGTCTCTCAGCGTTTCCCGTGCCACGCGTGCGCATCGTCCACGCATTTGCGTCACTCGTGCAGCTTCCATTTCACGCATTCGCGTCAGGCATGTAAGCGCGTCACTACGATTTCCGCAGTCGTGTGAGCCATTAGTTCGTGTCGCTTCTCGCTGGTCATCTCCTTAATTTCTTGTGTTCCTTCCATTTTTGCAAGCCTCCTCTCCAATTTCCAAGTCATTCATGCCCTGTAAAGCCCGAAACACTTAACACAGGGATCATGGCATCGAATGGAATAAAGAAGAATTAAAATACATAATTAAAAGCCTCTAGGAAGCAAGTTTTCAACCATGGAGTAATTTTCGGAAGGAATTGTAAATACATGCTAATCATATGAATAAGTGGGTAAAGATTTGATAAAACCACACAATTAAACACAATATAAACCATAAAATAATGGTTTATCAACCTCCCCACACTTCAACATTAGCATGTCCTCATGCTTAGTTGAAGGAGATAAATATGAATGAATATGGACATGTAAGACTCATGCAATGCAATGCAACCTACATATATAAATGCAACTATATGATTTTTGTCTATCTGATTAAAAATAAATAAGTTCTCTAAGACAGGGCATAGAACAGATTCCACTAATTCAAATCATACAGTAAAAGCAAGTAAATTTGTAAGAAGACAGCTCGTGAAAGTGGGGGACATAGAATTAAGCATTGAACCCTCACTGATGATGAGTGTGTACTCTAATCTCTCTAGTGTATAGGGTAATCACTCTATCTTTCTCTAATCATGTCCTCTAATTTTTGTTCTTTTCCTAACCAATCAACAATATTTAATGCACCAATGCAAACATCATGAGGTCTTTTCAGGGTTGTAATGGGGCTAAGGTAAGGGTGAAGGTATATATATGGCTAAGTGAGCTTATAAATTGAATCTTTAATTAACCCAAGCTTTCACCTAATCATATATGTGTATTCTATATAATTTCAAATTTCATACCTAGCTACCCAGCATTTCCTTTTCACATTCCATACTCATGTATTAACTTTTTCTCTTACTTGTATCACATATGCATTGATTTTTTTTTACTTAGCATTGGGGTAATTTTATCCCCTTATTTATTTATTGAACATGTAAATAAACATAGATTCTCAATGCACATGGATTTTTAATTTTTATAGTTTCACATGAGTAGGTACCCAAATTCTTATTATGTTATCATGACACATTCCCTTATTAACCTTTGTTCCCACAATCTTCCCAAACTCAATTAACATACAATTTCTATCTTAAGCTAACCAAAGATTCAATTGGGATATATAATTATTTTTCCGCTTAAGGCTAGTAATGTGGTAAAATGTAGAACAATTGGGATTAAAACGGCTCAAAGTGGCTAACAACGGTAATTAAAAGGGTAGGCTTATTTGGGATAAGTGAGCTAAATAAATAATGGCCTCAATCATATGCATGCATATAACACATTAACATTGGACATATAGGATAAATCAAATTTCAAATTACAATCATAGAGAAGTAAACACACAAGAAAAAGAAAAAATATTTATGGTTAAATAATGTAACCATGTATTTAGGCTCAAAGTCTCACAGGTTGTGTGTTCTTTAGCTCAAAAATCATGTTCCAATTACAACTTCAAACAAATTTAACATAAAGGTTTTATTTATCTAAATTAGTGAATTTTTTTTTAAAAAAAATAGGGTCTTAAAAGGAACTTATTATCTTTTCAATCAAGTAGAACATGCATGCAACTAACCTATTACTATGCAATTTATCCTATTCTACAAAAGAAAACTAACTAAAAATATCCTATTTTATTGGTGTTAAGGAAGAGAAATTACCTCCGGAAGTCAGGTACTGACCGACCTCCCCACACTTAAGGCTTTGCATCGTCCTCGGTGCCATCTGTCAGGAATAATGGGGGGCTGGTAGAAGTATCTCCACAGTCGGGACCGTCATGGCTCCCTGTGCTGGTAAATAAAGTGGAGTCCAGGGTATCTGGGTCTATGTGAATCGGTGCTTGTTACGGCGCTTTCTTAGCTTTGCTTTGTGTTCCTGCCGGTCCAACCTCTCAAGTATCTGATGGAGTAGTTGGGTTGTCGTGGGTGCTTGTGGTGTTGAAGGAGGAATGTCTTCAGCCGGTTCAGTAGGCTGGCTTGTAGTGGCTGCTAGAGGTCTGATATATTTCCCGTTAGGGACGTATTGATCATCTCGTGGAGGCATGGCTTTGGTGTCCCCAGCTCTGTAGGAGACTCCGGCTGCTGAGACGAGCTCTAAAACCAAGGCGGGAAAAGGTAAGTTGCCCGAAATTTGTACGTGTTCCATTGCATTCTGGATGTGTCTTGGTAAGTTTAGGTGCTGGTCTGTAAGGATACACTAGAGTAAAATAGCCATGTCTGCAGTGAAGGAGGACTCGTGAGTGCTCAAAAAGACATAATGGGACATGATCTGTGCCCATACTCGAGCTTCCAGGGTGAGTGCTGAAGCCGATATCCCTTTGGGTCGGGATCGATGGCATCCGTAGATCCATCTGCTGCCAGGTTGTGCGATAACTCTGAGAACGGCGTCCCAGTCAAATTGGTATGTCTAGCGCTTGAGTGAGGCTTCTTGAAATGCGTCCAGTCCTTCTAGAGCAGGGGGAAGATCTAGAGCTCGTTGAATGGCCTCTTCTGTAATGGGGACTTGCTTTTGACGGACATAGACAGACTGCAGGGTTGGTAGGTGGAAATTAGAGTAGAACTCGACTACCCAGGAAAGATTAACCTGCCGTGGCTGTCTCTGTAGGAATCCCTATTGTCGTCGCTCAATTCGCGGCTCAACAAATTCAGCAATATGGGTTGGGAGGATAAGAAGGAATTCGTTGTTGTAACTCCTTTCTGCCAGGATGGGGAACATCTGCTCACAGTAGCGGTTGGTAAATCGCGCAGTGTCCTCTGCTGGGAAGGCTTTCTCTTTTTCATCAACCTTTATAATCCTGTTTATTCTTTTTGTTGAGGGATTAACTATAGTTGAAGATGGCTCTGCCACTAATGCTCTTTTTGTTCCTCTTCTTGCTGTTGATTTGGGAGTAGCTTTCTCTTTTCCTTTCTTAGTGGCCATCCTGAAAGAGAAAGAGTAAGGATGTTAAAACTTCAAGGGTTAGAGCAAGGAAGAGAACGGAAAAGGTGGTAATCAATGCACATTAAAGATGAATGATATTAACACATGGTCATGACTACATGTGAAAAATCATCAATGGAAATATAGCAAGTGCATATGATGACAATTAAATGCAAGGTGTTTATTGGCATGCTGGCAAAGGCATGAGTAGCATAGATCAAGCATTCAATGTCCAAGTTAGATTACCAAGTCTGTCAAACTAGTAATGTGTTTGTAATAACAATTATATTAAATTAATAAAATATGAAAAGGGTTTTGTGAAAAGCAAGCATCTAGAGTAGTAGATTAAAAGAAATCTAAAAATAGTACACAATGCCATACGGGCGTTTTCACAAACACATAGCATGCATGTTAACTAAGGTATTGAAAATATTGGATTGACATGCAAGCACCCTTAAAAAAAATAATATATAATTGTTAAACAATTCCTTAACAATCCACAAGCATATCATAAGAAACAATGACCCAAATAAATTTCCAACACTAAAATAATAAGGGAAAGAAAGAAAAAGAAAACATGGATAATAAAGATAATAAAAGTAAAAAGAAAAAGAAAAAAAAGAAGAAAACATAAAAACAAGAAAAAGAATAGAAAAGTAAGGAGGGAAGAAGAAAAAAAAACCTTGATAATGGTGGTGAGAGAGAGAAAGTAGAAAGTGAGAAAGAAGGAAGAAGGAAGAAAAAAATGGGGGAAAGAAATAGGGAGGGAAAAGAAAAAGTAGGATTTGGGGAAGAAAAAGATAAGATATTTTGGCAGTTTTGGGTAAGTTGTGCGGCGCACGCGACGCGGACGCGTGGGGTACGCGTTCGCGCCAATGACGCTTAGATAAACCAACGCGGACGCGTCGGTCACGCGGACGCGTGACATGATCTGTGCTAGTGGCGCGAGGACAGCCTCGCGATCGCACAACTCTCTGTTCGAAACTTATTCTTGCCAAATTTCAGGGTGACGCATTCACGCTGGGGACGCGATCGCGTGAATGGCCAAGAGTGGAGGACGACGCGGACGCATGAGACACGCGTTCGCGTGGTAGGGCTTGTGCGTCTAGCGCCATTCCAGCCCCACTTCATCACAACTTGCTGCCATGCACCCTTTCTTACGTCTATTTTTAGGGCACGCATTCGCGTGCTTGACACGGACGCGTAGGAGGCATTTTTCCCTCATGACGCGGATGCGTCAGCGATGCGGTCACGTGGGTCAAATTGTGCCAAAGGCACGCCTCTAGCCACGCTTTCGCGTGACTCTCTGTTCAACCTTATTTTCTTTCCAATGCACATATGACGCGGACGCGTTGGCGACGCTGTCGCGTCGCGTGCCTTTTTTTTATGCAATTATGCAAATGAAGATGCAAACTATATGTGCTAATAATGAGAAGAGCTATTGAAAGAGAACTAAGAAGAGAGAAAGGAACGATCATACCATGGTGGGTTGTCTCCCACCCAGCACTTTGCTTTAACGTCCTTAAGTTGGACGCTCCACTAGTTTAGTCTTCTGCTATTGGTGGATCCTCCAGGAGGAAGATCTCTAGCTCTTTCCTTTTCCTCATCTTCTCACCATGATATAGCTTTAAGCGATGTCCATTAATTTTGATGAAATCAGAGCTTGAAGGATGACTTAGGTGGAAAAATCCATATGGCTCAACCTTCTCTACTCTATATGGACCTTCCCATCTTGATCTCAACTTACCTGGCATGAGCCTCAGTCTAGAGTTGTAAAGGAGGGCTAAGTCCCTAGGTTGGAACTCTCTCCTCTTGATGTGCTTATCATGCATGGCCTTCATCTTTTCCTTGTACAACCTTGAGTTCTCATAAGCTTCTAGGCGAAGGCTTTCTAATTCTTGCAGTTGCAACTTCTTTTTAGCTCCGGCTTTCTCAAATCCCATGTTGCACTCCTTCACTGCCCAAAAGGCTTTGTGTTCTACCTCAATTGGGAGGTGACAGGCTTTTCCATAAACTAAGCGGAAGGGACTCATCCCAATGGGTGTCTTGTATGCCGTTCTGTATGCCCAGAGTTTATCTTGTAGTCTGGTGCTCCAGTCTCTTCTATGAGGTTTGACTATCTTCTACAATATATGCTTTATCTCTCTGTTAGACACCTCGGCTTGCCCATTGGCCTGGGAATGGTAGGCTGTTGCCACTTTATGAATTATCCCATGCTTCTTCAGTAATCCTGTTAGTCTCCTGTTACAAAAATGGGTGCCTTGATCGCTCACGATTGCTCGTGGTGATCCAAAGCGACAATGATATGGTTTCTAACAAAGGAAACAACAGTGTTAGCATCATCAGTACAGGTAGGAATCGCTTCCACCCATTTAGAAACGTAATCCCCAGCTAACAATATATAAAAATAACCATTAGAATTTGGAAATGGACCCATGAAGTCAATGGCCCAAACATAAAAAATTTCACAGAAAAGCATAATCTGTTGAGGCATCTCATCCCTCTTGGATATATTATCAAACCTTTGGCATGGGGAACAAGATTTACAAAATTCAGCAGCGTCTTTAAAAAGAGCAGGCCACTAGAATCCACAGTCTAAAATTTTTCTAGCTGTTCTTTGAGGGCCAAAATGTCCTCCACTCTCAGATGAGTGGCAGGCCTCTAAAATGGACTGGAATTTTGATTGAGGCACACACCGTCTAATTACCTGGTCAGCGCCACATCTCCATAAATATGGGTCATCCCATATATAATATTTGGACTGGCTTTTCAGCTTGTCTCTTTGATGCTTAGTAAAGTTTGGAGGAAAAGTGCGACTGACTAGATAATTAGCTACATGCGCATACCAAGGGACTACTTCAGATACTGCTTGTAAGTTGTCGAATGGGAAATTATCATTTATAGGAGTGGAGTCATCCCTAATATGCTCAAGGTGACTCAAGTGGTCTGCCACTAAATTCTGGTTACCACTCCTATCTTTAATTTCTAAATCAAATTCTTGAAGTAGCAGTATCCAACGTATAAGCCTTGGTTTGGATTCCTTTTTAGCTAATAAATACTTTAGAGCTGTGTGGTCTGAGTACACTACTACTTTAGCACCAAGTAAATAGGCTCGGAATTTATCCAGAGCAAAAACAATAGCAAGAAACTCTTTCTCAGTAGTAGTGTAATTAGACTGAGCGGCGTCTAAAGTCTTAGACGCATAAGTAATTACAAAAAGATCCTTATCTTCACGCTGAGCCAGTGCCGCTCCCACTTCATGGTTGGAGGCGTCGCACATAATCTCAAAAGGCTGGCTCCAGTCTGGTCCTCTCACAATTGGAGCTTGAGTCAGGGCGATCTTCAGCTTATCAAACGCTTGTTTGCAATCCTCACTGAACTCGAACTCAATATCTTTTTACAGTAGTCTGGATAAGGGTAGTGCTACCTTACTGAAGTCCTTAATGAATCTCCGGTAAAAACCTGCATGGCCAAGGAACGAACGGACTTCCCTCACAGAGGAGGGGTAAGGTAAACTAGAAATAACATCCACCTTTGTTGGATCTACAGAAATGCCAGTGTTAGACACAACATGCCCTTGTACAATCCCTTGTTTTACCATAAAGTGACATTTTTCAAAATTCAATACAAGGTTCGTACTAACACATCTATCTAACACTCTAGATAAACTATCTAAGAAAAGGCTAAATGAATCACCATAAACGCTAAAATCATCCATAAAACATCCATACAGTTCTCAATACGGTCAGAAAAAAGACTCATCATACACCTTTGGAAAGTGGCTGGTGCATTGCATAAGCCAAAGGGCATTCTCTTATAAGCATAAGTTCCAAAAGGACATGTAAAAGTAGTCTTTTCCTGATCTTCAGGAGCTATATGAATTTGAAATAGCCTGTATAACCATCTAAAAAGCAGTAATGAGATTTACCTGACAAGCGATCAAGCATCTGATCAATGAATGGCAAGGGGTAATGATCCTTGCGAGTGGCTTGGTTGAGATGCCTATAGTCAATGCAAACTCTCCATGAATTTTGCACTCTAGTTGTCAAAAGCTCTCTATGCTCATTTCTTACTGTTGTGACTCCAGATTTCTTGGGCACCACTTGTACTGGGATGACCCATTCGCTATCTGAGATGGGGTAAATGATATCTGCTTCAAGTAGCCTGGTCACTTCTTTCTTGACAACTTCTAAGATGGTGGGATTCAATCTTCTTTGAGGTTGACGAACAGACTTTGCTCCCTCTTCTAAGAATATTTTGTGCTCACAAACTTGAGGGTTGATGCCTACTATATCCGCTAGGCTCCATCCAATTGCTTTCTTGTGTTTTCTCAGCACACTGAGTAGCTGTTCTTCTTGTTGAGAAGTGAGTTCCCTTGCAATGATAACTGAAAACTTTTGCTTGTCCTCAAGGTAAGCATACTTGAGGTGTGGAGGGAGGGGCTTTAATTCTAATTTCTGCTTATGGCCAGGCTATGGATTATCTGGAGCTGGTGATAATGGCAAGGTGCTCTCATTGTCTTCTGAAGGTGTCCCCACACTTGGACTTTGCCCTATGTACTTCTTTTCTAATTCTTTCTGGCAAACTTCAGCTACAGTTTCATCAATAATATCGCACTGGAAGATAGAATGATCTCCCGGAGGATGCTTCATCACTTCATTTAAGCTGAACTCCACTGCTCTGCCATCTATCTCAAAGGAGTAAGTTCCTGAGAATGCATCCAGCTTGAACTTTAAAGTCTTCAGGAATGGTCTTCCAAGTAGGATTGATGATGGCCTTCCTGAGTCATTAGGGGATATTTCTAGGATATAGAAATCAATGGGAAATGTGAGCTCCTTGATGCTCACTAATACATCTTCAGCAACTCCAATCACTGTAATAATGCTTTTATCTGCCAACACAAAACGAGCTGCCGACCTTTTTAAGGGAGGGAGCCTTAAAGCATTATATATAGACAAAGGCATTATACTAACGCACGCTCCTAAATTACACATGCAGTCAGAAAATATCACACCTCCAATAGTACAGTTAACCATGCATGGACCTGGATCACTACACTTTTCAGGTATACCTCCCATTAAAGCAGATATAGAACTACCTAAAGGAATAGTTTCTAATTCATTAATTTTGTCTTTATGTATGCATAAATCTTTTAGAAACTTTGCGTATTTAGGTACTTGCTGAATAACATAAAAAAGGGGAACAGTTACCTCAACCTTTTTGAATATTTCTACCATTTTGGGATCAAGTTCCATCTGCTTTCTGGGCTTCCTTGCAATTTGTGGAAAGGGAATAGGAAGGGCATTTTCTGTAGTGTCTGCATTCTTTGGTGCTTCTTTCTGTGGTTGAGCTTCTTCTTCTTCTTCAACCATGTCTTGTATGTCCTCTTCCTCTTCAGCATCTTCTACCTCCACCACCTCTTCAGCTGGGGCGTGTTCTGGTGGGTTTGGCTCCTTTTGATTCCTTTCTTGCAGTGTGGTTCCGGACCTTAGGGTGATGGCATTGATGCCACCCTTTGGATTGGGTAAGGGTTGAGAAGAAATTCCACTGGAGCTTGCATGTTGAGTGTTTGAAGTATTGGATGATCCCATCTGAGAGATGAGAGCTTGTATAGCGAATGTTAGACCGTTAAGTGAACTTTCCATGTTCTTTTGTCCTTGCGCAAGGGACTGAAGCATCTTGTCATTCAGAGAGGAATTAGAATAAGTGATTTGAGGAACTTGTTGTTGGTTGTGCTGTGGTCCTTGGGATTACCTCAGGTGAGGTGCTCTGTAAGGCTGGTTCTGATTCTGCTGCCTGTTGTTGTTATTATTCCACCTCTGATTTCCCTGATTGTCTCTGCCTCCTCTGTTGTTGTTGTCTCTCCAGCCATGGTTGGAATTGTCTTGCCAACTATGGTTATAGTTCCCACTTTGGTTGTAGTTGCCTCCTTGTTGATTGTATCCTTGATTCGGGTGGTCATAAAAGTTATGAGTGGCTGCTACAGTATTGTCTTCCTGTTGGAGCTGCGGACATTCATCAGTATAATGACTATAATAAGCACAGATTCTGTATACTCTCTGTGGGACTAACTGTTGGCTTTGCTGTGGTAGAGAAGGATGAGCTTGTTGTTGACTCAACTGCATCTGCTTCAGTAAGTTGGTCATTTCACATATACTCTGAGTTAAAGCAGTGGTTTCTCTGCTAGAAGATACCTCTGCAACAACTTTTGACCGGCTTTGTTTCTGCCTGTAATTCCTAGTAGATTCAGCTAAGTCGCTGATCAATTGCCATGCCTCATCAGTAGTCTTGTACTTTTTCATAGACCCATTGCTAGCACTTTCTAATGTGGTCTTATCTTGAAGCCTCATGCCCTGTGTGACGTAGCCGAGCAACACTATCTTGTCAATCATATGGTGGGAGCATGCTTCCAGAAGATTGTTGAAGCGCTCCCAGTATTCGTAGAGAGTCTCGGATTCGTCCTAAACAATCATGGAAATGTCTTTCCTCAGTTTATCAGTAACTTCAGCTGGAAAGAATTTTTCCAAAAATTCTCTTCTAAGCGTATCCCAGTTAGAAACAGTTGCTCCAGGTTGAGTGTAGTACCACTCTCTCGCCTTTCCCTCAAGAGAGAATGGGAAGGCTTTTAACAAAATAGAAGTTTCATCTGCACCATCGCGCCTGACAGTAGAACAGGCTGCCTGAAAATCCCTAAGGTGCTTAATAGGCTCTTGAGCAGGTAAGAAATGAAACTTAGGCATCAAGTTGAGTAGTGCAGTCTTTAGTTCAAAATCTACAGCCACAGCTGGGTGATGCGCTTGATACGGTTGCAGTGTAAAATCAGGGGCTCCAGCTTCCTGGATAGTAACTCTCCTAGGTGCTGCCGTTTCACCTGCACGTAAATCAACTGGATCAGTAGAAAGGGAGCTTGTTTTTTCCTTAAGTGACGTTTCAGATTCGTCCTCGGAGAGGACTAACCGACGCCGAGCTTGCCTTATACGTGAAATAGTTCTTTTAATCTCAGGATCAAACACTGGCAAGCTTGGATCAGGAAGTGAACGCGTCATTCAATGAAAGAAACATGCAGCTCATAGTAGCAAAATAAAATAAAATGCAAATAAATAAATTCCAATCAATAACTTAGCACTCTATTGCAACTCCCCGGCAACGACGCCAAAAATTGACGTGGCGGAAATTGGCAGATTAAGAAATTAATGAAGAGATACGTTGCAAGTACAGTTCTTAACCAACAAAAAACCACGTATCAATTTAGAAGGGTTGTCACAAAATTAGAA
The DNA here is from genome assembly GCF_003086295.3 of Arachis hypogaea. Classification (NCBI taxonomy): domain Eukaryota; kingdom Viridiplantae; phylum Streptophyta; class Magnoliopsida; order Fabales; family Fabaceae; genus Arachis; species Arachis hypogaea. The sequence continues at coordinate 23,814,971 of NC_092049.1, forward strand.
TTAAAATACTGGGAGTATGAATCCCAGGTCGTCTCCCAACGAGTTGCAGAAAGATGTGCTATTCTATTAATCAGATGTTTTCCAAAATGGTTTTGAGTTTGATAAACATGAAATTAAATAAGAGAATTTATGTAATTTAAATAAAAACCTTGACCGGGAGTAGATTAATCGGAAGTTCTATCCTTGTTGGAGTTCTCCCAAGATTAATTGATAAATGAAGGTTGTTCTGCTTAGTTATCCTTTACTAGGTAGAGGAAAGTCAAGCAAGTTGGAAGTTTACTTCTGTTCACAAGTTCTAATCCTCTCCCTTGGGAAGGATTAGTGTCAGTGACTAGAGAGTCATCCAACAATAAACTCAATTACAATTTTACTCTTGAGCATTCCAACTCAAGGTTCTCCTTTCAATCAACTCCCAATCAAGTTGGAGAACTACTCGCTCATTATGAATGTAAACTTCACAAATAAGAAAGGGAAATAAAGGAAGACATGATAAATAATAATCAAAAAGACCAATTAAAAATAAAAATAGTTCTTGTATTAATAAATTCTAAAAATAATCCAATAGTAACTCTGACAAATTAAGGATATGAAAGAGTAAGTGACAAGTAAGGAAAACAAACTAGAATGATGAAGTCTTGCGGAGGTAATAACTCTTCTCGATATCCCATTCCAAAAAGCAATAAAAACAAAATCCTAAGAACTATGAATGTGTAGAGAAAACCTAGAGGAGGAGTAAAGTCAGATCTAAAACTAAAAATTATTATGCGGAATGAGAGTTGTTTCGTCTCTGCATGTTCCCTGGCTCTAATCTGCGTTTCTGGGCTAAAAGTTGGGTTAAGACGCAGCCCAGAATCCGTGCCAGCATTTGCTGTAAATTCTGCAGATCGCGCACGTCACGCGACCGCGTCGTCCACACGCTTGCGTCTCTCAGCGTTTCCCGTGCCACGCGTGCGCATCGTCCACACATTTGCGTCACTCGTGCAGCTTCCATTTCACGCGTTCGCGTCAGGCATGTAAGCGCGTCACTACGATTTCTCCATTTCGCGCAGTCGTTTGAGCCATTAGTTCGTGTCGCTTCTCGCTGGTCATCTCCTTAATTTCTTGTGTTCATTCCATTTTTGCAAGCCTCCTCTCCAATTTCCAAGTCATTCATGCCCTGTAAAGCCTGAAACAGTTAACACAGGGATCATGGCATCGAATGGAATAAAGGAGAATTAAAATACATAATGAAAAGCCTCTAGGAAGCAAGTTTTCAACCATGGAGTAATTTTGGGAAGGAATTGTAAATACATGCTAATCATATGAATAAGTGGGTAAAGATTTGATAAAACCACACAATTATACACAATATAAACCATAAAATAATGGTTTATCAACCTCCCCACACTTCAACATTAGCATGTCCTCATGCTTAGTTGAAGGAGATAAATATGAATGAATACGGACATGTAAGACTCATGCAATGCAATGCAACCTACATATATAAATGCAACTATATGATTTTTGTCTATCTGATTAAAAATAAATAAGTTCTCTAAGACAGGGCATAGAACAGATTCCACTAATTCAAATCATACAGTAAAAGCAAGTAAATTTGTAAGAAGACAGCTCGTGAAAGTGGGGGACATAGAATTAAGCATTGAACCCTCACTGATGATGAGTGTGTACTCTAATCTCTCTAGTGTATAGGGTAATCACTCTATCTTTCTCTAATCATGTCCTCTAATTTTTGTTCTTTTCCTAACCAATCAACAATATTTAATGCACCAATGCAAACATCATGAGGTCTTTTCAGGGTTGTAATGGGGCTAAGGTAAGGGTGAAGGTATATATATGGCTAAGTGAGCTTATAAATTGAATCTTTAATTAACCCAAGCTTTCACCTAATCATATATGTGTATTCTATATAATTTCAAATTTCATACCTAGCTACCTAGCATTTCCTTTTCACATTCCATACTGATGTATTAACTTTTTCTCTTACTTGTATCACATATGCATTGATTTTTTTTTTTACTTAGCATTGGAGTAATTTTATCCCCTTATTTATTTATTGAACATGAAAATAAACATAGATTCTCAATGCACATGGATTTTTAATTTTTATAGTTTTACATGAGTAGGTACCCAAATTCTAATTATGTTATCATGACACATTCCCTTATTAACCTTTGTTCCCACAATCTTCCCAAACTCAATTAACATACAATTTCTATCTTAAGCTAACCAAAGATTTAATCGGGATATATAATTGTTTTTCCGCTTAAGGCTAGTAATGTGGTAAAATGTAGAACAATTGGGATTAAAACGGCTCAAAGTGGCTAACAACGGTAATTAAAAGGGTAGGCTTATTTGGGATAAGTGAGCTAAATAAATAATGGCCTCAATCATATGCATGCATATAACACATTAACATTGGACATATAGGATAAAACAAATTTCAAATTACAATCATAGAGAAGTAAACACACAAGAAAAAGAAAAAATATTTATGGTTAAATAATATAACCATGTATTTAGGCTCAAAGTCTCACAGGTTGTGTGTTCTTTAGCTCAAAAATCATGTTCCAATTACAACTTCAAACAAATTTAACATAAAGGTTTTATTTATCTAAATTAGTGAATTTTTTTAAAAAAAAAAATAGGGTCTTAAAAGGAACTTATTATCTTTTCAATCAAGTAGAACATGCATGCAACTAACCTATTACTATGCAATTTATCCTATTCTACAAAAGAAAACTAACTAAAAATATCCTATTTTATTGGTGTTAAGGAAGAGAAATTACCTCCGGAAGTCAGGTACTGACCGACCTCCCCACACTTAAGGCTTTGCATCGTCCTCGGTGCCATCTGTCAGGAATAATGGGGGGTTGGTAGAAGTATCTCCACAGTCGAGACCGTCATGGCTCCCTGTGCTGGTAAATGAAGTGGAGTCCGGGGTATCTGGGTCTTTGTAGTTTCCCATAAGTAGCTCCTTGAGGTATGTGAATCGGTGCTTGTTACGGCGCTTTCTTAGCTTTGCTTTGTGTTCCTGCCGGTCCAACCTCTCAAGTATCTGATGGAGTAGTTGGGTTGTTGTGGGTGCTTGTGGTGTTGAAGGAGGAATGTCTTCAGCCGGTTCAGTAGGCTGGCTTGTAGTGGCTGCTGGAGGTCTGATATATTTCCCGTTAGGGACGTATTGATCATCCCGTGGAGGCGTGGCTTTGGTGTCCCCAGCTCTGTAGGAGACTCCGGCTGCTGAGACGAGATCTGAAACCAAGGCGGGAAAAGGTAAGTTGCCCGAAATTTGTACCTGTTCTATTGCATTCCGGATGTGTCTTGGTAAGTTTAGGTGCTGGTCTGTAAGGATACACCAGAGTAAAATAGCCATGTCTGCAGTGAAGGAGGACTCGTGAGTGCTCAAAAAGACATAATGGGACATGATCTGTGCCCATACTCGAGCTTCCAGGGTGAGTGCTGAAGCCGGTATCCCTTTGGGTCGGGATCGATGGCATCCGTAGATCCATCTGCTGCTTGTTGTGCGATAACTCTGAGAACGGCGTCGCAGTCAAATTGGTATGTCTAGCGCTTGAGTGAGGCTTCTTGAAATGCGTCCAGTCCTTCTGGAGTAGGGGGAAGATCTAGAGCTCATTGAATGGCCTCTTCTGTAATGGGGACTTGCTTCTGACGGACATAGACAGACTGCAGGGTTGGTAGGTGGAAATTAGAGTAGAACTCGACTACCCAGGAAAGATTAACCTGCCGTGGCTGTCTCTGTAGGAATCCCTATTATCGTCGCTCAATTCGCGGCTCAACAAATTCAGCAATACGGGTCGGGAGGATAAGAAGGAATTCGTTGTTGTAACTCCTTTCTGCCAGGATGGGGAACATCTGCTCACAGTAGCGGTTGGTAAATCGCGCAGTGTCCTCTGCTGGGAAGGCTTTCTCTTTTTCATCAACCTTTATAATCCTCTTAATTCTTTTTGTTGAGGGATTAACTACAGTTGAAGATGGCTCTACCACTAATTGACTTTTTGTTCCTCTTCTTGCTGTTGATTTGGGAGTAGCTTTCTCTTTTCCTTTCTTAGTGGCCATCCTGAAAGGGAAAGAGTAATGATGTTAAAACTTCAAGGGTTAGAGCAAGGAAGAGAACGGAAAAGGTGGTAATCAATGCACATTAAAGATGAATGATATTAACACATGGTCATGACTACATGTGAAAAATCATCAATGGAAATATAGCAAGTGCATATGATGACAATTAAATGCAAGGTGTTTATTGGCATGCTGGCAAAGGCATGAGTAGCATAGATCAAGCATTCAATGTCCAAGTTAGATTACCAAGTCTGTCAAACTAGTAATGTGTTTGTAATAACAATTATATTAACTTAATAAAATATGAAAAGGGTTTTGTGAAAAGCAAGCATCTAGAGTAGTAGATTAAAAGAAATCTAAAAATAGTACACAATGCCATACAGGCGTTTTCACAAACACATAGCATGCATGTTAACTAAGGTATTGAAAATATTGGATTGACATGCAAGCACCCTTAAAAAAAATAATATATAATTGTTAAACAATTCCTTAACAATCCACAAGCATATCATAAGAAACAATGACCCAAATAAATTTTCAACACCAAAATAATAAGGGAAAGAAAGAAAAAGAAAACATGGATAATAAAGATAATAAAAGTAAAAAGAAAAAGAAAAAAAAGAAGAAAACATAAAAACAAGAAAAAGAATAGAAAAGTAAGGAGGGAAGAAGAAAAGAAAAACCTTGATAATGGTGGTGAGAGAGAGAAAGTAGAAAGTGAGAAAGAAGGAAGAAGGAAGAAAAAAATAGGGGAAAGAAATAGGGAGGGAAAAGAAAAAATAGGATTTGGGGAAGAAAAAGATAAGATATTTTGGCAGTTTTGGGTAAGTTGTGCGGCGCACGCGACGCGGACGCGTGGGGTACGCGTTCGCGCGAATGATGCTTAGATAAACCAACGCGGACGCGTCGGTCATGCGGACGCGTGACATGATCTGTGCTAGTGGCGCGAGGGCAGCCTCGCGATCGCACAATTCTCTGTTCGAAACTCATTCTTGCCAAATTTCAGGGTGACGCATTCGCGCGGGGACGTGATCGTGTGAATGGCCAAGAGTGGAGGACGACGCGGACGCATGAGGCACGTGTTCGCGTGGTAGGGCTTGTGCGTCTAGCGCCATTCCAGCCCCACTCCATCACAACTTGCTGCCATGCACCCTTTCTTACGTCCATTTTTAGGGCACGCATTCGCGTGCTTGACGCGGATGTGTAGGAGGCATTTTTCCCTCATGACGCGAATGCGTCGGCGACGCGGTCACGTGGGTCAAATTGTGCCAAAGGCACGCCTCCAGCCACGCTTTCGCGTGACTCTCTGTTCAACCTTATTTTCTTTCCAACGCACATATGACGCGGATGCGTTGGCGACGCTGTCGCGTCGCGTGCCTTTTTTTTTTATGCAATTATGCAAATGAAGATGCAAACTATATGTGCTAATAATGAGAAGAGCTATTGAAAGAGAACTAAGAAGAGAGAAAGGAACGATCATACCATGGTGGGTTGTCTCCCACCCAGCACTTTGCTTTAACGTCCTTAAGTTGGACGCTCCACTAGTTTAGTCTTCTGCTGTTGGTGGATCCTCCAGGAGGAAGATCTCTAGCTCTTTGCTTTTCCTCATCTTCTCACCATGATATAGCTTTAAGCGATGTCCATTAACTTTGATGAAATAAGAGCTTGAAGGATGACTTAGGTGGAAAAATCCATATGGCTCAACCTTCTCTACTCTATATGGACCTTCCCATCTTGATCTCAACTTGCCTGGCATGAGCCTCAGTCTAGAGTTGTAAAGGAGGGCTAAGTCCCTAGGTTGGAACTCTCTCCTCTTGATGTGCTTATCATGCATAGCCTTCATCTTTTCCTTGTACAGCCTTGAGTTCTCATAAGCTTCTAGGCGAAGGCTTTCTAATTCTTGCAGTTGCAACTTCTTTTCAGCTCCGGCTTTCTCAAATCCCATGTTGCACTCCTTCACTGCCCAAAAGGCTTTGTGTTCTACCTCAACTGGGAGGTGACAGGCTTTTCCATAAACTAAGCGGAAGGGACTCATCCCAATGGGTGTCTTGTATGCCGTTTTGTATGCCCAGAGTTTATCTTGTAGTCTGGTGCTCCAGTCTCTTCTATGAGGTTTGACTATCTTCTGCAATATATGCTTTATCTCTCTGTTAGACACCTCGGCTTGCCCATTGGTCTGAGGATGGTAGGCTGTTGCCACTTTATGAATTATCCCATGCTTCTTCAGTAATCCTGTTAGTCTCCTGTTACAAAAATGGGTGCCTTGATCGCTCACGATTGCTCCGAGATTAGGAATAATGATGTCACTTTTGTAAAGGAGCTGATTAGTAAAGAACAGGGGTGGAATATAAATGAGTTAAGTAAACATTTTGATGGAAATACTATAGGAAAAATCATTAAAACCCCAATGAGTATTATTGGAAGAGAAAATAAATTCAGCTGGCCTCTTAAAACAGATGGAAAGTACACTATCAAGACGGGATATCATGTTGCCAGAAAAGAACGAAGCATCGAATAAAAATAACCCATCTACTAGAGATGATTTCAAGGACTTATGGGGGACATTTGGAAATTAAAACTGCCTAAAAAAATTAGAACCTTTTTATAGTGGGCTTCACATAACATAATACCGGTTTTTCAAAATCTTTATAATAAAAGAACTAACACTCCTATATGTGCAATTTGTTTGCAGGAACCAGAGACCACTAAACATGTGTTGCTGCTCTGCCCTTGGACAAGGACAGTGTGGTTTGGAGCCCAATTTCAATGTTGCCCTACAGCCCATACAGTATCATCTTTTGGGAAATGGATAAGGGATCTTTTAGAAAATATGAAGTTGAATACAGGAGCTAGTTATGAACAATGTAGCAGCATGGTTGGTTTTTTTGGTATGGGAGGTGTGGAAAGCAAGAAATCAAGCAGTGCATCAGAGGTCCAAACCTAATCCATTAACAGTGATTTACACGGCTAAACAAACGGAAATAGAGTTTGTAGAAATTGCAGAAGAATCGTCAACGAGTTCTACTATGAAAGAAGGTCAGTTAGAAGGGCTACCTGGAGACCGCCACTGGCAAGATGGGTTAAGTACAATATTGATGCATCGTTTGTTGAAGTACATTTTGGAGGGGCAACAACAGCAATATTAAGAGACCACACTAAAAACCTTTTCACAGACTCAAACTCCAAAATAGCAGCCACCTCACCTTTCGCTGCAAAAGCCTTAGCAGTTAGGGAAGCATTAATAATGGCAAAAAACTTTTAAGAAAAGAATTATCATTGAATTTGATAGTTTGATCCTCATCCAAGCACTAAAACCACAGGCATCAATTGTAGAAATTCAAGTTATTCTAGATGACATTTTGGATTTAGCAAGAAGCATCTCAAATTGTGGGTTCACCTAGGTGCCTAGAGAAAGGAATGCCTTAGCACATGAAGTAGCTAAGCTTACAGTTGATGGTACTCTTCAACAGAATTGGTTTATGTGCAAGCCATAAACCATCATGAACATTCTGAAAAAAGAGAATTACATGTTACTGCAAACGATAAATAGATCATGACTATGGAATTTGAGTTTGACTGGCTGCAAATCAATTTAAATCAGAAAGAAATTTAGCATCATTTTTCCTTCTATGTCCCAACTGAGGAAGAATTCCAACACCATCAACACAATAGCATCAATGGCAAAAGCTGCATCAATTAGAAACGAGGTTGATGAGAGGAGAGATAGGAGTTGTTACCAGAGAGATCGAGGTTGTTGCAGCTTTGGGCATCTTCAGTCTTCACGATGGGTGGAGGTAGCAGCATAATAGTGACAACATTCCACAGGTATCGCGAAAGACAGGGGCGCAACGTTCAGGGGCACTGCAGAACTCGTTAACGGGGATAACAAGTTGTAACTATCTCAAGAAAAATGAAGTCTGCGGAAGGCTATGCTACTATCCCATAATGCTGCTTCATAGAGCCTGGAGTCTTGCTTGGTTTGGGTTGGGTTGCCCAACCTGGACATTGTCCAAAAAGAGAAAGCATGGAATTTAATATATTAAATAAAGTATGTGTGCTTTATTTAATAGGAGTAACCAATTACATATATATTTGACAAATTTGGGATTAACAAATACAAGAAAGCGGTCTAAAATTTTTTTATTTTACAATATATGTGTTTATTTTATTTTGCATTTTTAAGTACTACTAGAATAATTGGAAAATTCTAGATATAATAAATATATAATTATATATATTATATATAAAATATTATGAATTTTCATTATAAAAAATACATTAATTTGTGACGTTTTTTTTATTTACGGCGGATTTTAACCCCTGCAAAATATGTTACGGTAATTTTGTTAACCGACACAGTTAGGCATCCTACAATTTAATTCTAAGAGTTTTTGTAAAAGTGACGCTGTTCCAAAAAAAGATTGCGTCAATTTTTTGTCCTATACTATTTTCGGCAGTTTTGTGAATGTTGCGTCAATTTTCCAACCGCACTGTTTTGTGGCGATTTGGATTGAGGTTGTGAGGGTTTTAAATCTCTGCGAATTACATAGACTGAAAATAATTTTTTGTTTTGTAGGGGTTATAAATCACCGTAATTTGTGATGTATTGCACATATAAAATTGCCATAATATGTATATTATGCATATATATAGATCTTTTTAATTTTATGAACTATTAATTAGAAGATAGAATTTAATATTAATAAAATTAATTTTAAAAATAAATTTAATTCATGAACCATTAAAATAAATAATAACTTTTCCTGTATATTATAATAAAATGAATAAAATCTTATTCACCACTGTCTATTTATATATCTGTTTCGAGGGTTACCTGAAACTAGATTGCCTTTGGACTCGTAAGCGAGGCCCAAATCTTCAATGGAGCGGGTTCCGACTTAATCCACGTCTGGTAGCCGTCGTCCGAGTTGTCAATGAGAAGGTGGAGGGTGGTACCTACAAAACACTTCGATACTTAAGTTGGCAGGGATCTTAGTAGGTTTAAGTGTATTGCAACTTAAGTATACCTGAAGACTATCAGTGTATTTATAGGGGATGAGCCAATAACCACCATTGGAGTAGTTCCACTTCTTGTGGTGGATAACCGTCCCTTTATCTTAAGGTTGTTGAGATCTCTATTCTAGAAGTGGGTGAGAGATATTAGGGGAGGTTATGACTCCTTCAGGGGGAGTTGTCATTTATAACGTTCTTGTCCGACCTCATAAGAGGTCAGGTATACAGTGGATGTCTTTTGGAATTTTTGTATACTTTTTTGGCCTGGCTTATGTTTTTGGGCCAGGTATGAACAGTGCCCCTACTTGGATCCGATCTTTTTTACTTAAGTCGGATTCAAGTATGTATGAAGTCGGAACCTTTCAGATCGGTTTTTGAGTTCAATCAGGAAAACCGACGTGATTGTGGAATGGCGAACGTTGTGTCCGTTGGCCTTTCTCCTTCCACACGTGGGTTGCGGTTACATCTGTAACCATGCACGTCTTTAATGAGGGAGATAATTTTACTTTTCTGCCCCTTGGGTCTTTATAAACGTTTTTCTTTCTTTCTCTCTCTTCTTTTCATTTCTTCTTCCGCGATTTTGAGTGCTCTTTTCTTTTCTTAAGTTTTTTTTGCTCACTCACGTACATTGAAAGCCTTTTCCTCCTTTTCTGGCGCTCGCCTTTCCAGCCTTTGGTATCGACGCTTCGTTCTTCCTGTGAAGAAACTTGGAGAGTGTAAGACTTGTTTTGGGGGGATTCTTTTGCTACCTTCGTAACGTTGTCATCCTCCCTTTTTTCTTGAAAAAAGAGGTTAGCTTTCTTTTCTGTTAACATAGTGTTTCTTGCGTAATGCTTCTTTGTTGACTTCGAAGCTTTTTCCGTTCGAATACAATGGATCTCTGCCTGTTGGTGAAGCTTTATCTGTTTAACTTCTTTTGTTGGCTGGTTTTCTATTGTTATAATACTGCCATGGTCTTCTTTATGAAGATGCTTCTAAATAGTGTTTGTGATGACTGTGATGTGGCGAAAATTGGTGGATTAAGAAATTAATGTAAGAGATACGTTTCAAGTACAGTTCTTAACCAAGAAAAATCCGCGTATCAATTTAGAAGGGTTGTCACAAAATTAGAATTAAAATACTGGGAGTATGAATCCCAGGTCGTCTCCCAACGAGTTGCAGAAAGATGTGCTATTCTATTAATCAGATGTTTTCCAAAAAGGTTTTGAGTTTGATAAACAGGAAATTAAATCAGAGAATTTATGTAATTTAAATAAAAATCTTGACCGGGAGTAGATTAATCGGAAGTTCTATCCTTGTTGGAGTTCTCCCAAGATTAATTGATAATTGAAGGTTGTTCTGCTTAGTTATCCTTTACTAGGTAGAGGAAAGTCAAGCAAGTTGGAAGTTTACTTCTATTCACAAGTTCTAATCCTCTCCCTTGGGAAGGATTAGTGTCAGTGACTAGAGAGTCATCCAACAATAAACTCAATTACAATTTTACTCTTGAGCATTCCAACTCAAGGTTCTCCTTTCAATCAACTCCCAATCAAGTTGGAGAACTACTCGCTCATTATGAATGTAAACTTCACAAATAAGAAAGGGAAATAAAGGAAGACATGATAAATAATAATAAAAAAGACCAATTAAAAATAAAAATAGTTCTTGTATTAATAAATTCTAAAAATAATCTAATAGTAACTCTGACAAATTAAGGATATGAAAGAGTAAGTGAGAAGTAAGGAAAACAAACTAGAATGATGAAGTCTTGCGGAGGTAATAACTCTTCTCGATATCCCAATCCAAAAAGCAATAAAAACAAAATCCTAAGAACTATGAATGTGTAGAGAAAACCTAGAGGAGGAGTAAAGTCAGATCTAAAAACTAAAAATTATTATGCGGAATGAGAGTTGTTTCGTCTCTGCATGTTCCCTGGCTCTAATCTGCATTTCTGGGCCGAAAGTTGGGTTAAGACACAACCCAGAATCCATGCCAGTGTTTGCTGTAAATTCTGCAGATCGCGCACGTCACGCGACCGCGTCGTCCACGCGTTCGCGTCACTCAGCGTTTCTCCTGCCACGCGTGCGCGTCGTCCACCCATTTGCGTCACTCGTGCAGCTTCCATTTCGCGTTCGCGTCAGGCACGCAAGCGTGTCACTACGATTTCTCCATTTCGCGCGGTCGCGTGAGCCATGCGTTCGCGTCGCTTCTCGCTGGTCATCTCCTTAATTTCTTGTGTTTCTTCCATTTTTGCAAGCCTCCTCTCCAATTTCCAAGTCATTCATGCCCTGTAAAGCCTGAAACACTTAACACAGGGATCACGGCATTGAATGGAATAAAGGAGAATTAAAATACATAATTAAAATCCTCTAGGAAGCAAGTTTTCAACCATGGAGTAATTTTGGGAAGGAATTGTAAATACATGCTAATCATATGAATAAGTGGGTAAAGATTTGATAAAACCACACAATTAAACATAATATAAACCATAAAGTAATGGTTTATCAGACTGCTTCTAACGCATTTGTTCATTCTCCAAAAAATGCTTCTCCATGTTTGTTAAGTGCTGTAGTTTGTGAAAAAGGTGTTTCTTTTTTTTCCGATTGGTAGTAACACCTTCTTTTTCCATAATGTAGGTATATTTTTTCTAAATGTCTCGCCCAACTGTTTGAAAAATGTCTTCAAGGGTCCCTGAGGATCTGTTGAAATGGGTAGTGTTCCAAGGGTTACCTGAAACTGAAGGTCGATCTCGGAGGAGATTTTCTAATGTGAGTGGAGCTGCTGCGTCCGACTTGTTGGTGTATGAGATGCTGTTGATCCTTGGTCACCGGAGGGTGGTGGTACCTGCAAGAGACTCCGATGCTTAAGTTAGCACGTGCTTTAGGCATGTTTTTTGTAGAATCAGAGTATGAGTTATACCTGGGTGCTCCAGTGTATTTATAGTAGTGTTGAGTGACCTCCCTTGAGATAAGTTTGTTATCTTATCTTTATCTTTTGTGGGTGAGATCACTTATCTTTTGGCCAGCCGCCTTTAGGTGGGCTAGGATCCTCTGCTTTGGGCCTGCTTGGGCCTTAATTGCGAGTTTGTCCGAGCTCTATATAAAGAGATCGGTGACAACCAACCTTCGCAAGAGGTCGGTCGTTTTAACGTCGTCCAACCCGGACTGTATAGCTCTCTCCAGGGTATGAACAATTCCCCTGTTTGAGCTTCGATCTTCCCCTTGAGGTTGTGTTTTTAGACTTCGACCCCTTTAAGGAAGTCGTGCTCGAGCATTGCTTTGGTTGGTTTTTAAGTAGCTCCTCCTTAGGTGAATCTAGCGTTGCTTCTGCTTTAATGTGAAGCGTTTCTATCATTTTAATTGTGGCGTGCGTGTGGAGTGTGTTTGGCTTCCTTGGGAATGTGCGAGCGCTTTAAAAGCCCATTAATAAGGTTTTTAACTTCTCTTTTGCCGTTTCATTCCCTCCTTTCAACTTTGAATTTAGAGAAGTTTTCTTTCTTCCCTCTGCTTCCTCGCTTCTTGTTTGCAAGAGATTTTTGTTCATCTGGCTCCTCTGATTTCTTGCCCCCAAGCTTCCTACTTTCCTTTTTCAAAGCGCTCGTTGGTGTGGATTGCCCGTGTTTCTGTTCGAGCATTCATCACGCTTATTCCTTCTTCATTGCTGGTTGGTATTCTTCTTTCTTCTATGTCTTAATAGTCATCTTTTATATATGCTTTACTGTTGCATGCTTATATTTTCGCGCAAAGCTTCAATCTTTATTGAGTTTACTTTGAAAAGGTTGAACCTTTCTGGAAAGATTGCATGTCCTTATTTTGATCAAAGTTATGATCTTCTACTGCTTTATTTTGGGGAAACGTTAGGAGCTTAGGTTTCCATTGTTACCTTCTGATGCCTACTTTCTTTGAGAGGTCTAGGATTTTGATTTGTCACATTGCTGCATTTGCTGCCTCCAAAGGGTGCCCCTGGACTTTTGGTGCTGATTCGATCTTTTCTTTGTGAATCCTGGGGTGCCCTTTTGTTGTCATACTTGCTGTTTGTTGGTTGTTTTTTCCTTTTCTGCCTCTGTCCGAGTTGTTTAGTAGTGACCCTCTTTATTTTCTTTGCTGTAGGTGTAGTTTGCTATATGTCTTCTTGTAAGAACATTGTCGAGATGTCCAACAAGGTTCCTGCTGGTATGGCCGATTGGCTAGACTCCATAGTCCTGATGTGTGTTACCGTAGCCGACCCTGAGTACTGTGAGAAACTTAGGCGATTCAATAGTGTTCATACCCTGGACCAAGCTGCATTATCCTGGCCGAACAACGTCAAAACGACCGACCTCTTGTAAAGTTTTGCTCAATACCGACCTCTTCCTAAAGAGCTCGGCCTAATCTCCATAGAGGCCCAAGCAGGCCTAAAAAGCCCCTCCAAAGGCGGCTAGCCCAAAAGATAAGGTGACTCCGCCTTTAAAGATAAGATAAGATAACTAACTTATCTCAAAGAAAGGTCACCCTAACTACTATAAATACACTGGAGCACCCAGGTATAACTCATACTCTGATTCTACAAAAAACCTGCCTAAAGCACGTGCTAACTTAAGCACCAGAGTCTCTTGCAGGTACCACCACCCTCTGGTGACGAAGGATCAGTAGCCTCTCCAACTCGCTCGGGTTGGACACAACACCACCGACCAGCACAGAAGATCTCATCCGAGATCGACCTTCAGTTTTGGGTAACCCTTGGAACATTGGCGCCGTTGTTGGGGACCTGGAAGTCATTCCATCATCATGGCGAACAACCTTGACAATGATCACAACTCCGGTTTGGAAGAAAGAACTCCGCTTAAAAACACGGATGCCACATCAAAGGACGTGCCTCAACCCAAGGGAGACAAGCAGCCTCCAAAACAGAAATCTTAGATGCCCTCCGTGAATAGCAGGATTGCCTCAAGCAGCTCGAACAAGAGGCCGAACATCAGCGGGAAGTAGAAAGAGACCTCCGGAGAGAAACAAGACGGCGTCGAGAGCTAGAGGACAAGCTCCTAAAGCTCGAGGCTGACCTCAAAGCCAAGACCGTTCGATCCAGTCGTTAAGGTAGCCCTTACAAAGACCAAGACCCGTTCACTAAAGAGATCATGAAAGTTAAAGTCCCAAAAGACTTCAAAGCTCTTGACATTACCCCATACGATGGTACATCTGATCCAAGCCATCATTTCAGCAATTTCAGAAGCAGGATGTATCTCACAGATGCCTCAGATGCAATTCGATGCAAAGCTTTCCCAACTACGCTAACTAAAATGGCAATAAAGTGGTTCGACAGTTTACCTCCAAGATCAATCATAAGTTTTGACGACCTTGCTAAAAAGTTCCTCGCCAGGTTCTCCATCCAGAAGGACAAAGCTAAGCATGATCCAAGCTTGTTGGGAATTAAACAAGGAGATCGGAAAAGCCTTCGCAGCTACATGGAAAGATTCAACAAAGCATGCCTCGACATACAAAATCTTCCAATAGAAGCGCCTATCATGGGGCTCATTAACGGCCTAAGAGAAGGACCCTTTAGCCACTGAATATCCAAGAAGCACCCAACATCTCTAAACGAGGTTCACGAAAGGGCCGAAAAGTACATCAACGAATTTTCGATTAGGAGAAACTTCAAAATCCGGATTCTCCTACCCACATCGGGACAAGGATAAAGAATCCAGGAAGAAAGAAGACCAACCCACTAAAAAACCTAGAAAATATGATAATGGATGTCTACCGAGAGATATACAACACTGAGAAGATCCCACCGCCTCGACCGATTAAACACAAAAGAGGAGGAAGTTTGACAGAGTACTGCGAATACCACCGAATCTACAGACACTCTTCCAACGAGTGCTTTGACCTAAAAAATGTCATAGAAAAATTGGCGCGAGAGGGGCGACTAGATCGGTTCTTAGCCCATAAAGCGGATGAACCGAGAAAGAGAAGAAGGGATGAAGAAGTCAGACAAGTTGAACGTCCACCTCACACCCCTGAGAGGCATGTTCATATGATAAATGGAGGATTCGCAGGAGGAGGGATCTCTAAATCATCTCACAAAAGACACCTTAAAGAGGTATATCATGTCAGAGAAAGGGACAGGTCACCCGACCTCCCCACTATTACCTTTACTCAAGAAGACGCCACAAGCATCATCCCGGGGCATGACGATCCCATGGTCATTACCATCATACATCGTAGTCAACGTGAGCTCAGCATATAACGCCTTAATAGGTCGGACAACCCTGAACCAGCTCGCCGCATTCGTCTCCACTCTGCATCTGTGCATGAAGTTTCCAACTCCAGAAGGGATCGCCATGATAAAAGGGGACCAGAAGCTTGCGCGATATTGTTACAACGAAAGTCTGAACCTTAAAGGCAACCCCAGAGAGGAGGAAATCAACACCATCGAACTCAGGGAAGTTCGAGCTCGCGAAGAACTTTGTCCACAACCTGAAGGTGAGACCGAAGAAGTCCAGATCGGGGACGCCCGGGATAAAATAACAAACATAGGGGCAACCTTAAAGGGAGACCTAAAAGAGCTACTAATACAGTTCCTAAAGGATAATGCCAATCTCTTTGCATGGAAGGCCGCAGACATGCCCGGCATAGATCCCGAACTAATGTGCCATAAAATGGCAGTATATCCTGGATCTCGGCCGGTGCAACAGAAGCGTAGGAAGCTTGGCCCCGAAAGATCCCAAGCTGTGGAAGAGCAGGTACAAGCCTTACTCGAGGCAGGGTTCATAAGGGAGGTCGAGTACCCATTGTGGCTAGCCAATGTCATCTTGGTAAAGAAATCAAACGGAAAGTGGCGGATGTGTACCGATTACACCGACCTCAATAAAGTCTGCCCAAAAGATCCCTACCCACTCCCAAATATAGACACTCTAGTGGATGCCTCTTCCGGATACAAGTACCTCTCCTTCATGGATGCTTATTTAGGATACAACCAAATCCCAATGTATCCGACACATCATCAAGAAAAGACTTCGTTCCTAACCCCAAGAGCGAACTACTGCTATATAGTCATGTCTTTCAGACTCTGAATAAGGTTTTCGCCGATCACATCGGAAAGCTAATGGAGGTTTATATAGATGACATGCTGGTAAAAACACAAAGTGAGGAATCATTGTTATCAGACCTCACCAAAGTGTTCGACACCATAAGAAAGCATGGGATGCGACTTAACCCCGCAAAGAGCACCTTCGCGGTAGAAGCTGGCAAATTCTTGGGTTTTATGCTCACCCAGAGAGGAATTGAGGCAAATCCAGATAAATGCCAGGCTATACTCAACATGAAAAGTTTGACCTGCGTCAAAGAGGTACAACAGCTCAACGGAAGACTGGAAGCCTTATCTAGATTCTTAGCTGGATCAACTTTAAGATCTCTCCCCTTCTATGCGACATTAAGGAAGGAAAAGAGGTTCGAGTGGACCCCAGAGTGTGAACAAGCCTTCCAAGATTTTAAGGAATTTTTGGGACAACCACCCATCCTCACCCGACCACGGAAAGGCGAGGAACTCATATTATATATTGCCGTAAGAAGTTAGGCAATAGCTTCGGCACTAGTCAGAGAAGACAAAAGTGGGCAACAACCCATTTACTTCATCAGTAAGGCTCTGCAAGGCGATGAACTAAACTATCAAAAGATAGAAAAGTTCGCCTACGCCCTTATACTCACTTCTTGACGACTCCGCCCATACTTTTAGGCTCACACTATCAGAGTACGAACTAACCAGCCTATTAAAGGCATCTTACAGAAAACAGATCTGGCTGGAAGAGTCTTACAATGGGCAGTCGAGTTATCCAAATTCGACCTCAAATACAAAGCTCAGGTAGCTATTAAGTCACAGTATCTGGCCGACTTCATTGCCGAGTACACTAACACCCCCATAAAATGGAATCTCTACGTGGATGGCTCCTCGAACAAAACCGGGAGTGGCGCAGGTAAAATTATAGAAAGTGATCACGGAACCCAAATCGAGCTTTCATTAAAGTTCGAATTCCCCGCCTCAAATAATCAAGCTGAATATGAGGCACTACTGGCCGGTTTGAGGTTGGCCAAGGAGGTAGGAGTTCAGTAGCTTACCGTATTCAGCGACTCACAAGTAATCACATCACAAATAGAAGGGAGCTATCAGGCTAAGGATCCCACCATGAAAAAATACCTGGACAAAACTAGAGAACAGCTCAGACAATTCGGGGAATATGAGGTCCGACATATACCTCGGAAACAGAATGCCCAAGCTGATGTACTTTCAAAACTAGCCAGTACCAAACCAGGGAGAAATAATAGAAGCCTCATCCAAAAAACACTGCAAAATCCATCAATCTCGGAGGAAGAAAAAGTCATAGCCATATCAGGTCAGGAACAAGGATGGATGACTCCCATAATCAACTGCCTCAAGTTTGAAACACTCCCCATAGATAAAAAGAAGGCAAAAAGGCTAGTACGAGAAGTACAGTATTACACCATAGTGAGCAACATCCTATATAGGAGAGGTATTTCAACCCCCCTCCTAAAATGTGTGCCGATCTCTGATACAAGGGAAGTCCTGGAAGAAGTACACAATGGTATGTGTGGCAACCACCTGGGGGCACGTGCGCTTTCCAAAAAGGTACTCCGAGCTGGGTTCAACTGGCCGACCTTACAAAAAGAGGCAACAGAGTTCGTCAAGAAATGCCCACCATGCCAGAAGCACGCCAACTTCTATATAGCTCCACACGAAGAGCTAATCTGTGTTACATCACCCTGGCCATTTGCAAAATGGGGACTCGACCTCCTCGGATCCTTTCCCCCCGGGTTTAGGGCAAGTCAAGTTCTTCATTGTAGGCATAGACTACTTCACAAAATGGATTGAAGCAGAGCCATTGGCTACTGCCACCGCCCAAAGAAGTCAGAAATTTCTATACAGAAATATTATCACAAGGTTTAGGGTTCCTTACTCCACCACCACAGATAATGGAACTCAATTTACCGACACAGTGATGAGCGGATAATTTATACGCTTTTTGGCATTGTTTTTAGTACGTTTTTAGTAGGATCTAGTACTTTTAAGGATGTTTTTATTAGTTTTTATGCTAAATTCACATTTCTGGACTTTACTATGAGTTTGTGTGTTTTTCTATGATTTTAGGTATTTTCTGTCTGAAATTGAGGGACTTGAGCAAAAATCAGATTCAGAGGTTGAAGAAGGACTGCTGATGCTGTTTGATTCTGACCTCCCTGCACTCAAAATGGATTTTCTGGAGCTACAGAACTCCAAATGGCGCGCTCTCAACGGCGTTGGAAAGTAGACAACTGGAGCTCTCTAGCAATATATAATAGTCCATACTTTCCACGAGTTTAGATGACGCAAATTGGCGTTCACCGCCAGCTCTACGCTGCATTCTGGAGTCAAACGCCAGAAACACGTCACAAACCAGAGTTGAACGCCAAAAACACGTTACAACTTGGCGTTCAACTCCAAAAGAAGCCTCTACACGTGTAAAATTCAAACTCAGCCCAAGCACACACCAAGTGGGCCCCGGAAGTGGATTTCTGCATCAATTACTTACTTCTGTAAACCCTAGTAGCTAGTCTAGTATATATAGGACATTTTTCTATTGTATTAGACATCTGGGGACGTTTAGTTCTTAGACCTTGGGGGCTGGCCTCTCGGCCATGCCTGGACCGTCACTTATGTATTTTCAACGGTGGAGTTTCTACACACCATAGATTAAGGTGTGGAGCTCTGCTGTTCCTCATGAATTAATGCAAAGTACTACTGTTTTTCTATTCAATACAAACTTATTCCTTCTATAAGATATCCATTCGCACCCAAGAACATGATGAATGTGATGATTATATGATGCTCATCATCATTCTCACTTATGAACGCGTGCCTGACAAACACTTCCGTTCTACATGCAAACAAGCTAGAATGAATATATTTTCGATATCTAATACAGAGGACCGAGTTCGAGATATTAGAATCTTCGTGGTATAAGTTAGAACCCATGGATGGCCATTCTTGAGATCCGGAAAGTCTAAACCTTGTCTGTGGTATTCTGAGTAGGATCTGGGAAGGGATGGCTGTGACGAGCTTCAAACTCGCGAGTGCTGGGCGTAGTGACAGACGCAAAAGGATAGTAAATCCTATTCCAGTATGATCGAGAACCGACAGATGATTAGCCATGCAGTGACAGTGCATTGGACCATTTTCACAGAGAGGATGGAATGTAGCCATTGACAACGGTGATGCCCTACATAAAGCTTGCCATGGAAAGGAGTAGGACTGATTGGATGAAGACAGCAGGAAAGCAAAGGCTCAGAGGAACGAAAGCATCTCTATACGCTTATCTGAAATTCTCACCAATGAATTACATAAGTATCTCTATCCTATTTTAATTATCTTTTAGTACACTGTAATTTGTTAATACATTTGAATCCGCCTGACTGAGATCTATAAGGTGACCATAGCTTGCTTCAAGCCGACAATCTCCGTGGGATCGACGTTTACTCACGTAAGGTTTATTACTTGGACGACCCAGTGCACTTGCTGGTTAGTTGTGCGAAGTTGTGACAAAGAGCTAATATTATGAACGTGCGCATTGAGTTTTTAGCGCCGTTTCCAAGGAGATGAACCGTCACGATTTCTGCGCACCAAGTTTTTGGCGCCGTTCCCGGGGATTGTTCGAGTTTGGACAACTGACGGTTCATCTTGTTGCTCAGATTAGGTAATTTTATTTTATTTTATTTTTAAGCTTTTTATTTCTTATTTTCAAAAAATACAAAAAAAAAATTTCTTTTTTCGTTTTTCCCAATTAATTTTCGAAAAATACAAAAAAATTTACAAATTCATAAAATCAAAAATATTTTTGTGTTTCTTCTTTGAGTCTAGAGTCAATTTTTAAGTTTGGTGTCTTGCATATTTTTGTTTTTTTTCAATAATTTTCGAAAATTCATGCATGTGTTCTTCATGATCTTCAAGTTGTTCTTGGCCAGTCTTCTTGTTTGATCTTCATGTTTTCTTGTTTTGTGTCTTTTGTTGTTTTTCATATGCATTTTTGTATTCATATTGTCTAAGCATTGGAAATTTCTAAGTTTGGTGTCTTGCATATTTTTTTTTCTTAAAAATTTTCAAAAATAAGTCTTGATGTTCATCTTGATCTTCAAAGTGTTCTTGGTGTTCATCTTGACATTCAAAGTGTTCTTGCATGCATCAAGTGTTTTGATCTCGATTTTTTACGTGTTGTATCATTTTTATATTTTTCTCTTCCCTCATTTAAATTCAAAATATATATATATATCTTTCCCTTATTTCACTCATAAATTTCAAAAATTTGGATTGACTTTTTCAAAATTTTTTAAAATCTAGTTGTTTCTTATGAGTCAAATCAATTTTTCAATTTAAAAATCTTATCTTTTCAAAATCTTTTTCAAAAATCAAATCTTTTTCATTTTTCTTATTTATTTTCGAAAATTTTAAAAATATTTTTCAAAAATCTTTTTCTTAATTTTATCTCATAATTTTCGAAAATATTATCAACAATTAATGTTTTGATTCAAAAATTTCAAGTTTGTTACTTTCTTGTTAAGAAAGATTCAAACTTTAAGTTCTAGAATCATATCTTGTGATTACTTGTGAGTCAAGTCATTAATTTTGATTTTAAATTTCAAATCTTTTTCAAAACTAATTTTAATCATATCTTTCTATCATATCTTTTTAAATCATATCTTTTTTTAAAAAAAATTTGATTTTAAAATATCTTTTCTAACTTCTTATCTTCTTATCTTTTTAAAATTGATTTTCAAATCTTTTTCAACTAACTAATTGACTTTTTGTTTGTCTCTTATCTTTTTCAAAACAACCTAACTAACTCTCTCTCTAATTTTCGAAAATCCCCTCCCTCTTTTTCAAATTTCTTTTTTAATTAACTAATTGTTTTAATTTTAATTTAATTTCAAATTTAATTTTCGAAATTTTACTTTAAATTTTATTTTTTATTTTAATTAATTTTTAAAATTCCCTCTCTCTCATCTCCTTCTATTTATTTATTCATCTACTAACACTTCTCCTCACCCAAAATTCGAACCCCTTCTTCTCCTCTGAGTTCGAATTCTTCTCTTCTTCATTCTTTTTCTTCTTTTCTTCTACTCACACAAGGGAACCTCTATACTGTGGTAAAAAGGATCCCTATTATTATTTTCTATTCCCTTCTTTTTCATATGAGCAGGAGCAAGGACAAAAATATTCTTGTTGAAGCAGACCCTGAATCTGAAAGGACTCTGAAGAAAAAACTGAGAGAAGCTAAAATACAACAATCCAGAGACAACCTTACAGAAATTTTCGAAAAGGAAGGGGAGATGGCAGCCGAAAATAATAATAATGCAAGGAGGATACTTGGTGATTATACTACACCTACTTCCAAGTTTGATGGAAGAAGCATCTTAATCCTTACCATTGGAGCAAACAATTTTGAGCTGAAACCTCAATTAGTTGCTCTAATGCAACAGAACTGCAAATTCCATGGACTTCCATAAGAAGATCCCTATCAGTTTTTAACTGAGTTCCTGCAGATCTGTGAGACTGTTAAGACTAATGAAGTAGATCCTGAAGTCTACAGGCTCATGTTTTTCCCTTTTGCTGTAAGAGACAGAGCTAGAACATGGTTGGACTCACAACCTAAGGATAGCCTGAACTCCTTGGATAAGCTGGTCACAGCCTTCTTGGCTAAGTTCTTTCCTCCTCAAAAGCTGAGCAAGCTTAGAGTGGATGTTCAGACCTTCAAGAAAAAAGATGATGAATCCCTCTATGAAGCTTGGGAAAGATAC
Source organism: Arachis hypogaea (assembly GCF_003086295.3). NCBI lineage: Eukaryota > Viridiplantae > Streptophyta > Magnoliopsida > Fabales > Fabaceae > Arachis > Arachis hypogaea. The sequence goes on from NC_092049.1 coordinate 23,836,855, forward strand.
AAGGAGATGACCAAAAGGTGTCCTCCTGACATGCTTTCAGAATGGACCATTCTGGATATATTCTATTATGGTCTGTCTGAGTTCTCCAAGATGTCACTGGACCATTCTGCAGGTGGATCCATTCACCTAAAGAAAATGCCTGCAGAAGCTCAAGAACTTATTGACATGGTTGCAAATAATAAATTCATGTATACTTTTGAGAGAAATTCCGTGAATAATGGGACGCCTTAGAGGAAGGGAGTTCTTGAAATTGATGCTCTGAATGCCATATTGGCTCAAAACAAAGTGTTGACTCAGCAAGTCAACATGATTTCCCAAAGTCTGAATGGATGGCAAAATGCATCCAACAGTACTAAAGAGGCATCTTCTGAAGAAGAAGCTTATGATCCTGATAACCCTGCAATAGCAGAGGTAAATTACATGGGTGAACCTTATGGAAACACCTATAATTCATCATGGAGAAATCATCCAAATTTCTCATGGAAGGATCAACAAAAGCTTCAACAAGGCTTTAATAATGGTGGAAGAAACAGGCTCAGCAATAGCAAGCCTTTTCCATCATCTTCTCAGCAACAGACAGAGAATTCTGAACAAAATACCTCTAATTTAAGAAACAGGCTCAGCAATAGCAAGCCTTTTCCATCATTCCTTGTTCTAAAATTTTCTGTTTTTTATTTCTTTATGTTAAGTGCTTATCTATGTTTGTGTCTTATTACATGATCATTAGTATTTAGTAACTATGTCTTAAAGTTATAAATGTCCTATGAATCCATCACCTCTCTTAAATGAAAAATGTTTTAATTCAAAAGAACAAGAAGTACATGAGTTTCGAATTTATCCTTGAACTTAGTTTAATTATATTGATGTGGTGACAATACTTTTTGTTTTCTGAATGAATGCTTGAATAGTGCATATGTCTTTTGAAGTTGTTGTTTAAGAATGTTAAATATGTTGGCTCTTGAAAGAATGATGACAAGGAGACATGTTATTTGATAATCTGAAAAATCATAAAAATGATTCTTGAAGCAAGAAAAAGCAGCAAAGAACAAAGCTTGCAGAAAAAAAATAATAGCAAAAAAAAAAGAGAGAAAAAGCAAGTAGAAAAAGGCAAAGCTCTTAAAACCAAAAGGCAAGAGCAAAAAGCCAATAGCCCTTAAAACCAAAAGGCAAGGGTAATAAAAAGGATCGAAGGCTTTGAGCATCAGTGGATAGGAGGGCCAAAAGGAATAAAATCCTGGCCTAAGCGGCTAAACCAAGCTGTCCCTAACCATGTGCTTGTGGCGTGAAGGTGTCAAGTGAAAACTTGAGACTGAGCGGTTAAAGTCAAGGTCCAAAGCAAAAAGAAGAGTGTGCTTAAGAACTCTGGACATCTCTAATTGGGGACTTTAGCAAAGCTGACTCACAATCTGAAAAGGTTCACCCAGTTATGTGTCTGTGGCATTTATGTATCCGGTGGTAATACTGGAAAACAAAGTGCTTAGGGCCACGGCCAAGACTCATAAAGTAGATGTGTTCAAGAATCAACATACTGAACTAGGAGAATCAATAACACTATCTGAACTCTGAGTTCCTATAGATGCCAATCATTCTGAACTTCAATGGATAAAGTGAGATGCTAAAACTATTCAAGAGGCAAAAAGCTACAAGTCCCACTCATCTGATTGGAGCTATGTTTCATTGATAGTTTGGAATTTATAGTATATTCTCTTCTTTTTATCCCATTTGATTTTCAGTTGCTTGGGGACAAGCAACAATTTAAGTTTGGTGTTGTGATGAGCGGATAATTTATACGCTTTTTGGCATTGTTTTTAGTAGGATCTAGTTACTTTTAGGGATGTTTTTATTATTTTTTATGTTAAATTCACATTTCTGGACTTTACTATGAGTTTGTATGTTTTTCTATGATTTCAGGTATTTTCTGGTTGAAATTGAGGGACTTGAGCAAAAATCAGATTCAGAGGTTGAAGAAGGACTGCTGATGCTGTTGGATTCTGACCTCCCTGCACTTAAAGTGAATTTTCTGGAGCTATAGAACTCAAAATAGCGCGCTTTTAATTGCGTTGGAACGTAGACATCCAGGGCTTTCCAGCAATATATAATAGTCCATACTTTGGCCGAGTTTAAAGGATGCGAAAGGGCATTGAACGCCAGTTCTACGCTGAAGTCTGGAGTTAAACGCCAGAAACACGTCACGAACCAGAGTTGAACGCCAAAAACATGTTACAACTTGGTGTTCAACTTCAGAAGAAGCCTCTGCACGTGTAGACTTCAAGATCAGCCCAAGCACACACCAAGTGGGCCCCGGAAGTGGATTTCTGCATCAATTACTTATTTCTGTAAACCCTAGTAACTAGTTTAGTATAAATAGGACTTTTTACTATTGTATTTTCATCCTGGATTGTATTTTTGATCCTGTGATCACGTTTGGGGGCTGGCCATTCGGCCATGCCTGAACCTTTATCACTTATGTATTTTCAACGGTAGAGTTTCTGCACTCCATAGATAAGGTGTGGAGCTCTGCTGTTCCTCATGATTTAATGCAAAGTACTACTATTTTTCTATTCAATTCAACTTATTCCGCTTCTAAGATATCTATTCGCACCCAAGAACATGATGAATGTGATGATTATGTGACGCTCATCATCATTCTCACTTATGAATGCGTGCCTGACAAACACTTCTGTTCTACAAGCAAACAAGGCAGAATGAATATCTCTTAGATTACTAATACAAGGGACCGAGTCCGAGATATTAGGATCTTCGTGGTATAAGTTAGAATCCATGGATGGCCATTCTTGAGATCCGGAAAGTCTAAACCTTGTCTGTGGTATTCCGAGTAGGATCCGGGAAGGGATGGCTGTGACGATCTTCAAACTCGCGAGTGTTGGGCGTAGTGACAGACGCAAAAGGATAGTAAATCCTATTCCAGTATGATCGAGAACCTCAAGATGATTAGCCGTGCCGTGACAGAGCATTTGGACCATTTTCACAATAAGGATGGGATGTAGCCATTGACAACGGTGATGCCCTATATACAGCTTGCCATGGAAAGGAGTAAGGACGATTGGATGAAGACAGCGGGAAAGCAGAGGTTCAGAGGAACGAAAGCATCTCTATACGCTTATCTAAAATTCTCACCAATGAATTACATAAGTATCTCTATCTTTATTTTCTGTTTATTTATTATTAAATTTTCAAAAACTCCATAACCATTTGATATCCGCCTGACTGAGATGTACAAGATGACCATAGCTTGCTTCATACCAACAATCTCCGTGGGATCGACCCTTACTCACATAAGGTTTTATTACTTAGACGACCCAGTGCACTTGCTGGTTAGTTGTATCGAAGTTGTGAACAAATTATGAATTAAGATCAGAGCACCAAGTTTTTGGAGCCTGGACATCACAATTTCGTGCACCAACATCCCTGTTGACTTCATAATCCTAGACACTGGGAAGGATGAGGATGAATCCATCATCCTTGGAAGACCCTTCCTAGCCACAGCAAAAGCTGTGATTGATGTGGACAGAGGAGAGTTGGTCCTTCAACTGAATAAAGACTACCTTGTGTTCAAGACTCAAGGTTCTCCTTCTGTAACCATGGAGAGGAAACATGAAAAGCTTCTCTCACTGCAGAGTCAACCAAAGCCCCCACAGTCAAACTCTAAGTTTAGTGTTGGGAGGCCTCAGCAAAACTCTAAGTTTGGTGTTGAATCCCCACATCCAAACTCTAAGTTTGGTGTTGGGAGTCTACAAAATTGACCTGATCACCTGTGTGGCTCCATGAGAACCCACTATCAAGCTATTGACATTAAAGAAGTGCTTGTTGGGAGGCAACCCAATTTTTATTTATCTAATTTTATTTTTAATTTTATTGTTCCTTCATGTTTTATTAGGTTCATGATCATGTGGAGTCACAAAATAAATACAAAAATTAAAAACAGAATCAAAAACAGCAGAAGGAAAATCACACCTTGGAGGAAGGACTTACTGGCGTTTAAACTGCAGTAAGGAGCATCTGGCTGGTGTTCAATGCCAGAACAGAGCATGGATCTGGCGTTGAACGACAGAAATAAGCAACATCCCGGCGTTCAAATGCCAGGAAAACACCCTGAGAAGAGCTGGCGCTGAACGCCAGAAACAAGCATAGAGCTGGCGTTCAACGCCAGAAACATGCTGCACATGGGCGTTGAACGCCCAGAACAAGCATTACTCTGGCGTTTAAACGCCAGAATTGCATGCAAAGGCGTTTTACATGCCTAATTGGTGCAGGGATGTAAATTCTTGACACCTCAGGATCTGTGGACCCACAGGATCATCTCAGGATTTGTGGACCCCACAGGATACCCACATACCTCCACTCATATTCTCCCCTCTTCTCAACATTCATCTTCTCTTTCCAATAAACACTCTTCCCCAAAACCTTTCACCAATCACCTCAATCTCTCTTCCCTATTACCCCTTCACCACTCACATCAATCCACCCTTCCCCATAAACCCCACCTACCTTCAAAATTCAAAATCACTTTCCCACCCAAACCCACCCAACATGGCCGAACCTACTCCCTCTCCCCTCACTATATAAACCCCTCAATCCTCCTTCATTTTCACACAACACAGCCCTATCTTCTATACCTTGGCCGACTACACCTCCCCCTCACTCTCCTCCATATTTTCTCTTCTTCTTCTTCTTTTCTTTCTTCTCTTGCTTGAGGGCGAGCAATATTCTAAGTTTGGTGTGGTAAAAGTATAGCTTTTTATTTTTCCATTACCATTGATGGCACCTAAGACCGGAGAAACCTCTAAAAAAGGAAAAGGAAAGACAAAAGCTTCCACCTCCGAGTCATGGGAGATGGAAAGATTCATCTCCAAATCCCATCAAGACCACTTCTATGATGTTGTGGCCAAGAAGAAGGTGATCCCCGAGGTCCCTTTCAAACTCAAGAAAAATAAGTATCCAGAGATCCGACATGAAATCCAAAGAAGAGGTTGGGAAGTTCTAACCAACCCCATTCAACAAGTCAGAATCCTAATGGTTCAAGAGTTCTATGCAAACGCATGGATCACTAGGAACCATGATCAAAGTATGAACCCGAATCCAAAGCATTAGCTCACCATGGTTCGGGGGAAGTACTTAGATTTTAGTCCGGAGAATGTAAGGCTGGCGTTCAACTTACCAATGATGGAAGAAAATGCACGCCCCTACACAAGAAAAGTCAACTTTAATCAAAGGTTGGACCAAGTCCTCATGGACATATGTGTGGAAGGAGCTCAATGGAAGATTGACTCAAGAGGCAAGCCGGTTCAATTAAGAAGACTGAACCTTAAGCCTGTAGCTAGAGGATGGTTGGAGTTCATTCAACGCTCAATCATTTCCACTAGCAACCGGTCTGAAGTTACTATAGACCGGGCCATCATGATCCATAGTATCATGATTGGGGAGGAAGTGGAAGTTCATGAGATTATACCTCAAGAACTCTACAAGGTGGCTGACAAGTCCTCCACTTTGGCAAGGCTAGCCTTTCCTCACCTTATTTGCCATCTATGCAATTCGGCTGGGATTGACATAGAGGGAGATATCCTCATTGATGAGGACAAGCCCATCACTAAGAAAAGGATGGAGCAAACAAGAGAGCCTATTCATGGATCTCAAGAGACGCATGAAGAAGCTCATCACCAAGAAATCCCTGAGATGCCTCAAGGGATGCACTTTCCTCCATAGAATTTTTGGGAGCAAATCAACACCTCTCTAGGAGAATTAAGTTCCAACATGGGACAACTAAGGATGGAGTACCAAGAGCACTCCATCATCCTCCATGAAATTAGAGAAGATCAAAGAGCAATGAGGGAGGAGCAACAAATACAAGGAAGAGACATAGAAGAGCTCAAGGACATCATTGGTTCTTCAAGAAGAAAACGCCACCATCACTAAGGTGGACTCATTCCTTGTTCTTAAATTTTCTGTTTTTCGTTTTTTTATGTTAAATGTTTATCTATGTTTGTGTCTTCATTACATGATCATTAGTATTTAAGTGTCTATGCCTTAAATTTATGAATGTCCTATGAATCCATCACCTCTCTTAAATGAAAAATGTTTTAACTACAAAAGAACAAGAAGTACATGAGTTTCGAATTCATCCTTGAAACTAGTTTAATTATTTTGATGTGGTGACAATACTTTTTATTTTTTGAATGAATGCTTGAACAGTGCATATGTCTTTTGAAGTTGATGTTTATGAATGTTAAATATGTTGGCTCTTGAAAGAATCTTGAAAAGGAGAAATGTTATTGATAATCTGAAAAATCATAAAATTGATTCTTGAAGCAAGAAAAAGCAGTGAATACAAAAGCTTGCAAAAAAAAAGAAAAAAAGAAAAAGAAAAAGCAAGCAGAAAAAGTCAATAGCCCTTAAAACCAAAAGGCAACGATAATAAAAAGGATCCAAGGCTTTGAGCATCAGTGGATAGGAGGGCCTAAAGGAATAAAATCCTGGCCTAAGCGGCTAAACCAAGCTGTCCCTAACCATGTGCTTGTGGCGTGAAGGTGTCAAGTGAAAACTTGAGACTGAGTGGTTAAAGTCGAGGTCCAAAGCAAAAGAAAAGAGTGTGCTTAAAAACCCTGGACACCTCTAATTGGGGACTTTAGCAAAGCTGAGTTACAATCTGAAAAGGTTCACCCAATTATGTGCCTGTGGCATGTATGTATCCGGTGGTAATACTGGAAAACAGAGTACTTAGGGCCACGGCCAAGACTCATAAAGTAGCTGTGTTCAAGAATCAACATACTGAACTAGGAGAATCAATAACACTATCTAAATTCTAAGTTCCTATAGATGCCAATCATTCTGAACTTCAATGGATAAAGCAAGATGCCAAAACTATTCAAGAGGCAAAAAGCTACTAGTCCCACTCATCTGATTGGAGCTAAGTTTCATTGATAGTTTGAAATTTATAGTATATTCTCTTCTTTTTATCCTATTTGATTTTCAGTTTCTTGGGGACAAGCAACAATTTAAGTTTGGTGTTGTGATGAGCGGATAATTTATACGCTTTTTGGCATTGTTTTTAGTATGTTTTTAGTAGAATCTAGTTACTTTTAGGGATGTTTTTAATAGATTTTATGTTAAATTCACATTTCTGGACTTTACTATGAGTTTGTGTATTTTTCTATGATTTCAGGTATTTTCTGGCTGAAATTGAGGGACCTGAGCAAAAATCAGATTCAGAGGTTGAAGAAGGACTGCTGATGCTGTTGGATTCTAACCTCCCTGCACTCAAAGTGGATTTTCTGGAGCTACAGAACTCAAAATGGCGCGCTTCCAATTGTGTTGGAAAGTAGACATCCAGGGCTTTCCAGAAATATATAATAGTCCATACTTTGGCCAATAATAGATGATGTAAACTGGCGTTCAACGCCAGCTTTCTACCCAAATCTGGCGTCCAGCGCCAGAAATGAATCAAAAACCAGAGTTGAACGCCATAAATGGATCCAAACCTGGCGTTCAACTCCACAAATGGCCTCTGCACGTGGAAAGTTAAAGCTCAGCCCAAGTACACACCAAGTGGGCCCCAGAAGTGGATTTATGCATCAATTACTTATTTCTGTAAACCCTAGTGACTAGTTTATTATAAATAGGACCTTTCACTATTGTATTAGACATCTTTGATCAGTTGTATGCTATCTTAGATCACGTTTGAGGGCTGGCCTCTCGGCCATGCCTGGACTTTCACTTATGTATTTTTAACGGTAGAGTTTCTACACTCCATAGATTAAGGTGTGGAGCTCTACTGTTCCTCAAAGATTAATGCAAAGTACTACTGTTTTCTATTCAATTCATCTTGTTTCGCTTCTAAGATATTCATTCGTACTTCAATCTGAATGTGATGAACGTGACAATCATCATCATTCCCTATGAACGCGTGCCTGACAACCACTTCCGTTCTACCTTAGACTGAATGAGTATCTCTTAGATCTCCTAACCAGAATCTTCGTGGTGTAAGCTAGAATGATGGCGGCATTCAAGAGAATCCGGAAGGTCTAAACCTTGTCTGTGGTATTCCGAGTAGGATTCAATGAATGAATGACTGTGACGAGCTCCAAACTTGCGATTACGGGGCGTTAGTGACAGACGCAAAAGGATAGTAAATCCTATTCCAGCATGATCGAGAACCGACAGATGAATAGCAGTGCCGTGACAAGGTGCGTTGACCATTTTCACTGAGAGGATAAGATGAAGCCATTGACAAGGGTGATGCCTCCAGACGATTAGCCGTGCCGTGACAGGGCATTGGATCATTTTCCCGAGAGATGACCGAAAGTAGCCATTGACAATGGTGATGTATCACATAAAGCCAGCCATGGAAAGGAGTAAGACTGACTGGATGAAGACAGCAGGAAAGCAGAGGTTCAGAGGAACGAAAGCATCTCCATTCGCTTATTTGAAATTCTCACCAATGAATTACATAAGTATTTCTATCCCTATTTTATTATATTATTTTCGAAAACTCCATAACCATTTGATATCCGCCTGACTGAGATTTACAAGGTGACCATAGCTTGCTTCATACCGACAATCTCCGTGGGATTCGACCCTTACTCACGTAAGGTATTACTTGGACGACCCAGTGCACTTGCTGGTTAGTTGTGCGAAGTTGTGAACCATGATATTGGCATCATGTTTTTGGTGCCATTACCAGGGAAAGAAAGAGCGATGAATTTTACATAATCAAAGTGTAATCACAATTTCTGCGCACCACTACTCGTGCCTTTGCTGGCATGCTAAAAAATATCTTGCATCTAATTGCCTTAATATATCACGCTACATTTCCATTGATTTCCTAATTACATGGATTCGCGATCATGTGTTTACGAAATTCTTTTTTACCTTGGCATTAATTATTACTTGTATTTTCCTCCTCCCGGTTCTAGCTATTTGGTTTCATGTCCCTCTCTTTTCTCCCTTTTCAGGATGGCCACCAGGAAGGGTAGAGAGAAAGCTTCTAACAAGCCACTGGCGGGGAGAGGAACAAAAAGAGCACCAACTGCAGAACCATCCTCGACATCAGTCAAGCCATCAACAAAGTGGGTCAAGAGGATCATCAAGGTCTATGAAACCAAGAAAGCCTTTCTAGCAAGGGACACTGCGCGGTTCACTAACCGCTACTATGAGCAGATGTTCCCCATCCTGGCTGAGTGGAACTACAACAATGAGCACCTACTCATCCCCCTACCCACATTGTTGATCTTGTAGAGGCCCGCATTGAGCGCAGACAATGGGGATTCTTACGGAGGCAGCCACGACAGGTTAACCTCTCTTGGATAGTTGAATTCTACTCCAATTTTCACATGCCAACCTTGCAGTCTGTCTATGTCCGTCAGAAGTAAGTCCCTCTATCTGAAGGGGCCATTCAGCGAGCTTTAGATCTCCCCCCTGCTCCAGAAGGATTGGACACATACCAAGAAGCCTTTTTCAAGCGCAAGACATACCAGTTTGACTGGGACGACGTCCTCAGTGTTATAGCACAACCTGGCAGCAGATGGATCTATGGATACCATCGATCCTGACCTAAGGGTATATCGGCTTCAGCACTTACCTTGAAGGCTCAAGTGTGGGCACAAATCATGTCTCACTATGTCTTTCTGCGCACTCACGAGTCCTCCTTCACTGCGGATATGGCTGTTCTCATCTGGTGTATCCTTACAGACCAACCTCTCAACTTACTGAGAAACCTCCGGCAAGCCATGGGACATGTACAGATTGCGGGCAACCTACCCTTTCTCGCCTTGGTTTCAAATCTAGTCTCGACAGCCAGAGTCTCCTACAGAGCTGGGGAAACCAAGGCCATGATTCTGCGGAATGATCAGTATGTCCCCAATAGAAAGTACATCAGACTCCCTGCAGCCACTACCAGCCGGACTGCAGATCCCACCGGAGATATTCCTTCTCCTTCCACATCACAAGCACCTTCAACAAATCACGTGCTCCTTCAGATACTTCAGAGGTTGGACCGGCTAGACCGGCAGGCAAAGCGAATGGAGCACCGTAACAAGCGCCGATTTACATACCTTAAGGAGCTGATTGTTTGCAACCACCCACCTGAAGAAGAACCAGACACTTCAGACTCCACTTCACCTACCAGCACCGGGGCCATGACAACCCCGACTGTGGAGATGCTGTTACCAGTCCCCCTTTGTTCCTGACTGATGTCACCGAGGATGGTGCCAAGCTTTAAGTGTGGGGAGGTTGGTCAGTATCTGACTTTCGGAGGTAATTGCTTTCTCTTAACACCAATAGGTTATTTTTTTTCTTTTGTTAGATAGGATAGATTGCATAGTAATTAGTGTTTGCATGTATATTCTACTTGGTTGAAAAATAATAAGTTTCTTTTCAAGACCCTATTTTTGAAAATTTCACTAATTCAAATTAAAATTCTATGTTAAACTTGTTTGAAGATTGTAATTTGGAACATAGTTTAGAGCTAGAACACACAACCCAGTGAGATTTTGAGCCTAATTGTATGGTTACATGATTTAACCATTATTTTTATTCTTATGTGTTTTATCTCCTCTATGATTGTAATCTATGGTTTGTTCCATTCTATATGTCCATTGTTTAATGTATTCATGCATACGTATGATTGAGGCCATCATTTGTTATTAGCTCTCTATCCCAAATGGCCCACCATTCTAATTACCTTTGTTCGCCACTTTGAGCCTTCTCTATTCCCTTTTGTTCTTTATGTTACCACATCACTAGCCTTAAACGGAAAAACAATGAACTACCCCAATTGAATCTTTGGCTAGCTTAAGATAGGGATTATGTGTCAAATTAAGTGTGGGAAACTATAGGAACTATAGTTAATAAGAATGTGTATTGCTTGATTGATAAATATTAAGAATTTGAAAGCTACTCATATGAAATTATGAAAACCAATTGCATTGATGTTATAATGCTTTCAAAAAAAAAATCCAAATTTAGGGGAATGAAAGCACCCCAATGTTAAGTTCAATAAAAAAGATCAATGCATGAGAGATAAAAGAGAAGAACATTTAAATACATGAGTAGGTGAAAAACACAAAAGTGAGACTGTGGGTAGTTAGGCATGGTTTTAGAAGCATAGGGAATGTGTGTGCGTTAGGTGAGAACTTAGGTTAATCAAGGATTCAATTCTTAGCTCACTTGGCCATACATGTATCCCCCCTTACCTAATCCCCATTACAACCTTGAAAAAGACCTCATGATGTTTGCATGTGTGCACTAAATATTTGTTGATTGGTTAGATAAAGAACAAATTTTAGAACGCATGAATAGAGGAGACTAGAGTGGATTACCCTATATACTTGAGTGATTAGAGTGCATATACACTTCCAGTGAAGGTTCAATGCTTGACTCTATGTTCCCAGCTCTCATGAGCTATCTTCTCACAAGTTTACTTACCTTTTATTGTGTGATTTGAGTTAGTGGAATCTGAATTTTATTTGTCTTGGAGAACTTGTTCATTTCCTTAACCAAGTAGGTATAGACATTTCATCATATAGTTGCATTCACATGTATAGGTTGCATTGCATGAGTCTTACTTTCCCCATTCATTCTTTCTATCTCCTTGAGCTTAGCATGAGGACATGCTAATGATTAAGTGTGGGGAGATTAATAAACCACTATTTTATGGTTTATCTTATGCTCAATCGAGTGGTTTTTATCAAGTCTTTGCACACTTATCCATACAATTTGCATGATTTTACAATTCCTTCCCAATTTGGTTCTATGGTTGAAAACTTGCCTCCTAAGCCTTTAAATTGTGTATTTTTAATCCCCCTTTATACCATTCGATGCCGTGTTCCGTGCGTTAAGTATTTTCAGACTATATAGGGCAGGAATGGCTTAGAGAATGGAGAGGAAGCTTGCATAAATGGAAGGAGCACAAGAATTAAAGAAGATAACCAGCGAGGAGCGACGCGTGCACGTACCTGATGCCTGCGCGTGATTTGGAGATTTGCACGGCAATGCGTGTGCATACTTGACGCGTACGCGTGACACCCGAAGAAGACCATCGACTCGTACGTGTGACTAACGCGTACGCATGACATGCGTCACGTGCAGAAAACACAGAAAATGCTGGGTGTTTAACTCCAGCTTTTATGCCAGTTCTGGCGTTTAACGCCAGAAAAGGGTAGAAAGTGGGCGTTCAAACGCCAGTTTGTTATCAAAACTCGGGTAAAGTATAAACTATTATATATTTCTGGAAAGCCCAGGATGTCTACTTTCCAATGCAATTGAGAGCGCTCCAATTAGGTTTCTGTAGCTCCAAAAAATCTATTTAGAGTGCAGGGAGGTCAGAATCCAACAGCATTTGCAGTCTTTTTTTAGCCTCTGAATAAGATTTTTGCTCAGGTCCCTCAATTTCAGCTAGAAAATACCCGAAATCACAGAAAAATACACAAACTCATAGTAAAGTCCAGAAATGTGAATTTTGCTTGAAAATTAATAAAAATATACTAAAAAGTAGCTAGATCCTACTAAAAATTACCTAAAAACAATACCAAAAAGCGTATAAATTATCCGCCCATCACAACACCAAACTTAAATTGTTTCTTGTCCCCAAGCAACTGAAAATGAAATAGGATAAAAAGAAGAGAATATACTATAAATTCCAAAATATCAATAAAATTTAGCTTCAATTGGATGAGCAGGACTAGTAGCTTTTTGCCTCTGAACAGTTTTGGCATCTCACTTTATCCTTTGAAGTTCAGAATGATTGGCATGTATAGGAACTCAGAATTTAGATAGTGTTGATTCTTGAACACTGCTACTTTATGAGTCTTGGCCGTGGCCCTAAGCACTTTGTTTTCCAGTATTTCCACCGGATACATAAATGCCACAGACACATAACTGGGTGAACCTTTTCAGATTGTGACTCAGCTTTGCTAGAGTCCCCAATTAGAGGTGTCCAGGGTTCTTAAGCACACTCTTTTTGCTTTGGATCAGGACTTTAACCGCTCAGTCTCAAGCTTTTCACTTGACACCTTCACGCCACAAGTACATGGTTAGGGACAGCTTGGTTTAGCCGCTTAGGCCAGGATTTTATTCCTTTGGGCCCTCCTATCCATTAATGCTCAAAGCCTTGGATCCTTTTTACCCTTGCCTTTTGGTTTAAAGAGCTATTGGCTTTTTCTAGTTGCTTTTTCTTTTTCTTTCTTTTTTTTCTTTTATTTTCGCCATTTTCTTTTTTTTTTTTTGCAAGCCTTGTTTTTCACTACTTTTTCTTGCTTCAAGAATCAATTTTATGATTTTTCAGATTATCAATAACATTTCTCCTTTTTCATTATTCTTTCAAGAGCCAACTATTTTAACATTCATAAACTTCACTATCAAAAATATGCACTGTTCAAGCATTCATTCAGAAAGCAGAAAGTATTGTCACCACATCAAAATAATTAAACTAATCTCAAGGATGAATTTGAAATTCATGTACTTCTTGTTCTTTTGCATTTAGAACATTTTTTATTTAAGAAAGGTGATGGATTCATAAGACATTCATAGCTTTAAGGCATAGACACTAGACACTAATGATCATGTAATAAAGACACAAACATAAATAAACATAAAGCATAGAGAACGAAAACAGAAAAAAAAAATAAATAGACAAGGAGATTAAGGAACGGGTCCACCTTAGTGAGGGTGGCGTCTTCTTCCTCTTGAAGAACCAATGGTGCTCTTGAGCTCCTCTATGTCACTTCCTTACCTTTGTTGCTCCTCCCTCATAGCTCTTTGATCTTCTCTAATCTCATGGAGAATGATGGAGTGCTCTTGGTGCTCCACCCTTAGTTGTCCCATGTTGGAACTTAATTCTTCTAGGGAGGTGTTAATTTTCTCCCAATAGTTTTGTGGAGGAAAGTGCATCCCTTGAGGCATCTCAGGGATTTCATGATGAGGAATTTCCTCATTCTCTTGTTGAGGTCCATGAGTGGGCTCTCTTGTTTGCTCCATCCTCTTTTTAGTGATGGGCTTGTCCTCTTCAATGAGGATGTCTCCCTCTATGACAATCCCAGCCAAATTGTAGAGGTGACAAATGAGGTGAGGAAAGGCTAACTTGCCAAAGTGGAGGACTTGTCAGCCACCTTGTAGAGTTCTTGAGGTATAATCTCATGAACTTCCACTTCCTCCCCAATCATGATACTATGGATCATGATGGCCCGATCCACAGTTACTTCGGATCGGTTGCTAGTAGGAATGATAGAGCGTTGGATGAACTCCAACCATCCTCTAGCTACAGGCTTAAGGTCCGATCTTCTCAATTGAACCGGTTTGCCTCTTGAGTCACTTTTCCATTAAGCTCCTTCCACACATATGTCCATGAGGACTTGGTCCAACCTTTGATCAAAGTTGACTCTTCTAGTGTAGGGGCATGCGTTTTCTTGCATCATTGGCAAGTTGAACGCCAACCTTACATTTTCTGGATTGAAATCTAAGTATTTCCCCTGAACCATTGTAAGCCAATTCTTTGGATTCGGGTTCATACTTTGATCATGGTTCCTAGTGATCCATGTGTTTGCATAGAACTCTTGAACCATTAAGATTTCGACTTGTTGAATAGGATTGGAGAGAACTTCCCATCCTCTTCTTCTAATCTCGTGTCGGATCTCCGAATACTCACTCCTTTTGAGCTTGAAAGGGACCTCAGGGATCACCTTCTTCTTGGCCACAACTTCATAGAAGTGGTCTTGTTGGACCTTTGAGATGAATCTCTCCATCTCCCATGACTCGGAGGTGGAAGCTTTTTCCTTCCCTTTCCTCTTTCTAGAGGTTTCTCCAGCCTTAGGTGCCATAAATGGTTATGGAAAAATAAAAAGCAATGCTTTTACCATACCAAACTTAAAGTGTTTGCTCGTCCTCGAGCAAAGAAGAAAGAATGAAGGAGAAAAAGAAGAAAATGGAGGAGATGGAGGGTGAGGGTGAGTTCGGCCAAGGGGGTATAAGGTGTTTGTGATGTGTGAAATTGAAGGAGTGATGAGGGGTATATATAGGAGTAGGGGGAGGCTTGGTTCGTGTATTTGGGGTTGGGTTTGGGAGGGAAAAAGAGTTTTGAATTTGAAGGTAGGTGGTGTTTTGGGGAAAAGTGAATGAGGTGATTGGTGAAGAGTATTTGGGGAAGAGGGTAAGATTTGATAGGTGAAGGGTATTTGGGGAAGTATGGAAAGGTTTGAAGAGGAGAGAAGAAGAGGTGGGGTAGGTGGGGACCTTGTGGGGTCCACAGATCCTGAGGGGTCAAGGACTTTAACATCCCTACTCCATTTAGGCGTGCAAGACGCCCTTAGAGTGCAATTCTGGCGTTAAACGCCAGATTGCTGCTTGTTTCTGGCATTTAATGCCAGCTTTTCTCCCTTTCTTGGTGTTTAACGCCAACTTGGTCCCCTGTTCTGGCGTTAAACGCCAGTCTGGTGCCTATTTCTGGTGTTAAACGCCTAGAATGGTGCCAGACTGGGCGTTTAATGCCCGTTCTGCTACTCTTACTGGCGTTTAAACGCCAGTAAGCTCTTCCTCTAGGGTGAGCTGTTTTTAATGCTGTTTTTCATTCTGTTTTTGATTTTTCTGTTGTTTTTGTGACTTCACATGATCATCAACCTAAAGAAAATATAAAATAACAATGGAAAATAAATAGATATAATTAAATAACATTGGGTTGCCTCCCAATAAGCGCTTCTTTAATGTCAATAGCTTGACAGTGAGCTCTCATGGGGCCTCACAGATAATCAGAGCAGGGTTGGGGCCTCTCAACACCAAACTTAGAGTTTGGTTGTGGCCTCTCAACACCAAACTTAGAGTTTGGTTGAGGCCTCCCAACACCAAACTTAGAGTTTGAATGTGGGGGTTTCGTTTGACTCTGTATTGAAAGAAACTTTTCATGCTTTCTCTCCATGGTTACAGAAGGAGAACCTTGAGTCTTGAATACAAGGTAGTCCTTATTCAACTTAAGGACCAACTCTCCTCTGTCAACATCAATCACAGCTTTGCTGTGGCTAGGAAGGGTCTGCCAAGGATGATGGATTCATCTTCATCCTTCCCAGTGTCTAGGATTATGAAATCAGCAGGGGTGTAAAGGCCTTCAACCTTCACTAGAACGTCCTCTACTAGTCCATAAGCCTATTTCATTGATTTTTCTGCCATCTCTAATGAGATTTTTGCAGCTTGTACCTCAAAGATTCTCAGTTTTTCCATTACAGAGAGTGGCCTATGGTACAAGGTATGAAGAATTTTCCAGGATCCGGTTTCTTCTGAGGTAATGTCTGCCTCATTAATGCATTCAGTTCATTGGTGAACAAGGGGGGTTCGTCCTCCCAATTCTCAGTACCAAATAACTTGGCATTCAACTTCATGATTGCTCCTAGATATTTAGCAACTTACTCTTCAGTGATGTCTTCATCCTCTTCAGAGGAAGAATATTCACCAGAGCTCATGAATGACAGAAGGAAGTTCAATAGAATCTCTATGGTCTCTGTATGAGCCTCAGATTCCTTTGGTTCCTCAAAGAGAAACTCCTTTCTGTCCAGAGGATGTCCCATGAGGCTTTTCTCACTGGGACTCACGTCCTCCTCACTCTCTCTAGGTTTGGCCATGTTGGTCATGGTTATGGCCTTGCACTCTCTCTTGGGATTTTCTTCTGTATTGCTTGGGAGAGTACTGGGAGGAGTTTCAGTAATCTTCTTACTCAGCTGACTGGTGCACGAAATTGTGATGTCCAGGCTCGAACAAATCCCTGGTAATGGCTCCAAAGCTTGGTGCTTTGATCTTAATTCATAATTGTCACAACTTCGATACAACTAACCAGCAAGTGCACTGGGTCGTCCAAGTAATACCTTACGTGAGTAAGGGTTGAATCCCACGGAGATTGTTGGTATGAAGCAAGCTATGGTCACCTTGCAGATCTCAGTCAGGCGGATTTAAACATGATACTTTATTAGATTAAAATAAACAATAAAAGGGATAGAGATACTTATGTAGATTCATTGGCAAGAATTTCAGATAAGCGAATGGAGATACTTTTCGTTCCTCTGAACCTCTGCTTTCCTGCTATCTTCATCCAATCAGTCTTACTCCTTTCCATGGCTGGCTTTATGTGATACATCACCACTGTCAATGGCTACTTTCGGTCATCTCACGGGAAAATGATCCAATGCCCTGTCACGGCACGGCTAATCGTCTGGAGGCATCACCCTTGTCAATGGCTTCATCTTATCCTCTCAGTGAATAATATGCTCACGCACCCTATCACGGCACGGCTATTCATCTGTCGGTTCTCGATCATGCCGGAATAGGATTTACTATCCTTTTACGTCTGTCACTAACGCCCTGCAATCGCGAGTTAGGAGCTCGTCACAGTCATTCAATCATTGAATCCTACTCAGAATACCACAGACAAGGTTTAGACCTTCCGGATTCTCTTGAATGCCGCCATCATTCTAGCTTACGGCACGAAGATTCTGGTTAGAGATCTAAGAGATACTCATTCTAGCTTAATTCATGTAGAACGGAAGTGTTTGTCAGGGACGCGTTCATAGGGGAGATGGTGATGAGCATCACACATAATCATCACCTTCATCACGTTCTTGGGTTCGAATGGATATCTTAGAAGCGAAATAAGAAGAATTGAATAGAAAATAGAAGTACTTTGCATTAATCTTTGAGGAACAGCAGAGCTCCACACCTTAATCTATGGATTGTAGAAACTCTACCGTTGAAAATACATAAGTGAGAGGTCCAGGCATGGCCGAGTGGCCAGCCCCCATGGTCTGAGAACAATGCGTTCAAAGATGATCCTAAGATCCTAAGATGATCAAAAGATGCCTAATACAATAGTAAGAGGTCCTATTTATAATAAACTAGTCACTAGGGTTTACATGAGTAAGTAATTGATGAATAAATCCACTTCCGGGGCCCACTTGGTGTGTGTTTGGGCTGAGCTTAAGTGTTGCACGTGCAGAGGCCATTTGTGGAGTTGAACACCAGTTTCTGTGCCAGTTTGGGCGTTCAACTCTGGTTTTGGATCCTAATCTGGCGCTGGACGCCAGATTTGGGCAGAAGGCTGGAGTTGAACGCCAGTTTACGTCGTCATTTCTTGGCCAAAGTATGGACTATTATATATTTCTGGAAAGCCCTGGATGTCTACTTTCCAACGCAATTGAAAGCGCGCCATTTCGAGTTCTGTAGCTCCAGAAAATCCACTTTGAGTGCAGGGAGGTCAGAATCCAACAGCATCAGCAGTCCTTTTTCAACCTCTGAATCTGATTTCTGCTCAAGTCTCTCAATTTCAGCTAGAAAATACCTGAAATCACAGAAAAACACACAAACTCATAGTAAAGTCCAGAAATGTGAATTTAACATAAAAACTAATGAAAACATCCCTAAAAGTAACTAGATCCTACTAAAAACATACTAAAAACTGTGTCAAAAAGCGTATAAATTATCCGCTCATCACAACACCAAACTTAAATTGTTGCTTGTCCCCAAGCAACTTAAAATTAAATAGGATAAAAAGAAGAGAATATACTATAAATTCCAAACTATCAATGAAACAGAGCTCCAATCATATGAGCGGGACTTATAGCTTTTTGCCTCTTGAATAGTTTTGGCATCTCACTTTATCCATTGAGGTTCAGAATGATTGGCATCTATGGGAACTTCAGATTTCGAATAGTGTTATTGACTCTCCTAGTTCAGTATGATGATTCTTGAACACAGCTTCTTTATGAGTCTTGGCCGTGGCCCTAAGCACTTTGTTTTCCAGTATTACCACCGGATACATAAATCCCACAGACACATAATTGGGTGAACCTTTTCAGATTGTGACTCAGCTTTGCTAAAGTCCCCAATTAGAGGTGTCCAGGGTTCTTAAGCACACTCTTTGTTTTTGCTTTGGATCTTGACTTTAACCGCTCAGTCTCAAGTTTTCACTTGACACCTACACGCCACAAGCACATGGTTAGGGACAACTTGGTTTAGCCGCTTAGACCAGGATTTTATTCCTTTAGGCCCTCCTATCCACTGATGCTCAAAGCCTTGGGATCCTTTTTATTTGCCCTTGCCTTTTGGTTTTAAGGTTTATTGGCTTTTTCTGCTTGCTTTTTCTTTTTCTTTCTATTTTTTTTTTCTAAATTTTTTTTTTCGCCCCCTTTTTTTTTTCTGCAAGCTCTGTTCTTTGCTGCTTTTTCTTGCTTCAAGAATCATTTTTATGATTTTTCAGATTATCAAATAACATGTCTCCTAGTCATCATTCTTTCAAGAGCCAACATATTTAACATTCTTAAACAACAACTTCAAAAGACATATGCACTGTTCAAGCATACATTCAGAAAACAAGAAGCATTGTCACCACATCAATATAATTAAGCTAAGTTCATGGATAAATTCGAAACTCATGTACTTCTTGTTCTTTTGAATTAAAACATTTTTCTTTTAAGAGAGGTGATGGATTCATAGGACATTCATACCTTTAAGACAAAGTTACTAACTACTAATGATCATGTAATGAAGACACAAACATGGATAAGCACATAACATATAAAACGAAAAAACAGAGAAAGTAAGAACAAGGAATGAGTCCACCTTAGTGATGTCCTTGAGCTCTTCTATGTCTCTTCCTTGTCTTTGCTGCTCCTCCTTCATTGCTTTTAGATCTTCTCTGATTTCATGAAGGATGAAGGAGTGCTCTTGATGTTCCACCCTTAGTTGCTTCCAATAATTGTGTGGAAGAAAATGTATCTCCTGAGGTATCTCAGGGATCTCTTGATTTGCAGTCAAATGTTCTACCACTGAGCTATAGACCCTTGATGGAAGCTTTTGTCTTCCCTTTCCTCTTTCTAGAGGCTTCTCTGGCCTTAGGTGCCATCAATGGTTATGGAAAAAACAAAAAAGCTATGCTTTTTACCACACCAAACTTAGAATGTTGCTCGCCCTCGAGCAAAAGAAGAAAGAATAGAAGAAGATATGGAGGAGATAGATGGGAGTGTGTATTCGGCCATATGGGTGGGATTGGGTGGGATGAGAGATGTTGAATTTTGAAGGTAGTGGGTGTATGGATGTGAGTGGTAAATGGAAAGTAGAAGGGATGATCATGAATGGGAAGAGAGATGATGAGGTAGGTGGGGATCCTGTGGGGTCCACAGATCCTAAGATGATCCTGTGGGGTCCACAGATCCTGAGGTGTCAAGGCATTTACATCCCTGCACCAATTTAGGCATGTAAAATGCCCTTGCACACAACTCTGGGCGTTCAGCGCCAGGTTGGTGCCCATTTTGGGCGTTCAACGCCCATTTGCTGCCATTTCTGGCGTTGAACACCAGAACCATGCTTGTTCTGGGCGTTCAGCGCCAGGATGCTCCCATTCTGGGCGTTCAGCGCCAGAACTATGCTCTGTTCTGGCGTTTGAACGCCAGACAGATGCTCCTCCAGGGTGTGATTTTTCTTCTGCTGTTTTTGATTCCGTTTTCAATTTTTCTATTTATTTTGTGACTCCACATGATCATGAACCTAAGAAAACATGAAAAACAATAATAATAGAGTTAGATAAACATTGGGTTGCCTCCCAACAAGCGCTTCTTTAATGTCAATAGCTTGACAGTGGGCTCTCATGGAGCCTCACAGGTGTGCAGAGCTTTGTTGAGACTCTCCAACACCAAACTTAGAGTTTGGATATGGGAGTTCAACACCAAACTTAGAGTTTGGTTGTGGCCTCCCAACACCAAACTTAGAGTTTGACTGTGGGGGCTCTGGTTGACTCTGCTTGGAGAGAAGCTTTTTCTGCTTCCTCTCCATGGTTGCAGAGGGAGATCCTTGAGTTTTAAACACAAGGAAGTTCTCATTCCATTGAAGGAATATTTCACCTCTGTCAACATCAATCACAGCTCTTGCTGTGGCCAGGAAAGGTCTTCCTAGGATGATGGATTCATCCTCTTCCTTTCCAGTATCCAGGACTATGAAATCAGTAGATATGTAAAGGCCCTCAACCTTTACTAATACATCTTCTACTTGTCTATAAGCCTGTCTTCTTGAGCTGTCTGCCATCTCTAGTGAGATTTTAGCAGCTTGCACCCCATAGATTCCCAGTTTCTCTATTACAGAGAGGGGCATGAGGTTTATTCCTGAACCAAGGTCACACAGAGCCTTAAAGATCATGGTGCCTATGGTACAGGGTATTATGAACTTTCCAGGATCCTGTCTCTTCTGAGGCAATGTCAGTTGATCCAGATCACTTAGTTCATTGATGAACAAGGGAGGTTCAACTTCCCAAGCATCAATACCAAACAATTTGGCATTCAGCTTCATGATTGCACCAAGAAACTTGGCAGTTTGCTCTTCAGTAACATCCTCATTCTCTTCAGAAGAGGAATACTCATCAGAGCTCATGAAGGGCATAAGGAGGTTCAATGGAATCTCTATGGTCTCTAGATGAGCCTCAGAGTCCTTTGGTTCCTCAGAGGGAAGCTCCTTATTGGTCACTGAACGTCCCAGGAGGTCTTCCTCCTTGGGATTTACGTCCTCTCCTTCCCTTACAGGTTCGGCCATGGCGCTTATGTCAATGGCCTTGCACTCTCCTTTTGGATTCTCTTCTGTATTGCTTGGGAGAGTACTAGGAGGGATTTCAGTGATCCTTTTACTCAGCTGGCCCACTTGTGCTTCCAAATTTCTAATGGAAGACCTTGTTTCATTCATGAAACTTACAGTGGCCTTAGATAGATCAGAGACTAAACTTGCTAAATTAGAAGCATTTTGTTCAGAATTCTCTGTCTGTTGCTGAGTTGATAATGGAAAAGGCTTGCTATTGCTAAACCTGTTTCTCCCACCATTATTAAAGCCTTGTTGGGGCTTTTGATCCTTCCATGAGAAATTTGGATGATTTCTCCATGATGAGTTATAGGTGTTTCCATAAGGTTCACCTAAGTAATTTACCTCTGCTATTGCAGGGTTCTCAGGATCATAGGCTTCTTCTTCAGAAGATGCCTCTTGAGTACTGTTGGATGCAGCTTGTATTCCATGCAAACTCTGAGAGATCATATTGACTTGCTGAGTCAATATTTTATTCTGAGCCAATATGGCATTCAGAGTATCAACTTCAAGAACTCCCTTCTTCATAGGCGTCCCATTACTCACAGGATTCCTTTCAGAAGTGTACATGAACTGGTTATTAGCAACCATGTCAATGAGTTCTTGAGCTTCTGCAGGCGTTTTCTTTAGGTGAATGGATCCACCTGCAGAAGTGTCCAGTGACATCTTTGATAGCTCAGATAAACCATCATAGAATATATCCAGGATGGTCCATTCTGAAAGCATGTCAGAAGGACACTTTTTGGTCAACTGTTTGTATCTTTCCCAAGCTTCATAGAGGGATTCACCTTCTTTCTGTCTGAAGGTTTGAACATCAGCTCTAAGCTTGCTCAGCTTTTGAGGAGGAAAGTACTTGGCTAAGAAAGTCGTGACCAGCTTATCCCAAGAGTTCAGGCTGTCTTTGGGTTGATAATCCAACCATAATCTAGCTCTGTCTCTTACAGCAAAAGGAAAAAGCATGAGCCTGTAGACTTCAGGATCTACTCCATTAGTCTTAATAGTATCACATATCTGCAAGAATTCAGTCAAAAACTGAAAAGGATCTTCAGATGGAAGTCCATGAAACTTGCAGTTCTGCTGCATCAGAGAAACTAATTGAGGTTTCAGCTCAAAATTGTTTGCTCCAATGGCAGGAATGGAGATGCTTCTTCCATGTAAATTGGAATTAGGTGTAGTAAAGTCACCAAGCATTCTCCTTGCATTGTTGTTGGGTTCGGCTGCCATCTCCTTTACTTGTTCGAAATTTTCAATTAAGTTATCTCTGGATTGTTGTAATTTAGCGTCTCTTAATTTTCTTTTCAGAATAGGATGAGAGAGGGATAATTTTCGAAAATTATTTTGAAAAAGAGTTAGTGATTTTCGAAAATGGTTTTTGAAAAATGTTAGTAATTTTCGAAAATTTTTGAAATCAAAAAATAAAAAATAAAAATAATTAGTTAATTAAAAAGAAATTTTTGAAAAAGAGGGGAGACATTTTCGAAAATTAGAGAGAGAGAGTTAGTTAGGTAGTTTTGAAAAAGTTAAGAAACAAACAAAAAGTTAGTTAGTTAGTTGAAACAAATTTTGAAAAGATAAGAAGTTAGGAAGTTAGAAAAGATATTTTGAAAAGATATTTTTGAAAAAGATAAGATAAGAAGATATTTTTGAAAAGATATGATAGGAATTAGTTTTGAAAAAGATTTGATTTTTAAAATCTCAATTAATGACTTGATTCACAAGAAATCACAAGATATGATTCTAGAACTTAAAGTTTGAATCTTTCTTAACAAGCAAGTAACAAACTTCAAATTTTTGAATCAAAATTTTAATTGATTATGTTATTTTCGAAAATTATGATATAAAATAAGAAAAAGGTTTTTGAAAATTATTTTTTTGGAATTTTCGAAAATAATCATGAATTTTGAAAAAGATTTTGAATTTTGAAAAAGATTTTGAAAAAGATAAGATTTTCAAATTGAAAATTTGATTTGACTCATAAGAAACAACTTGATTTTAAAAATTTTTGAAAAAGTCAATCCAAATTTTCGAATTTGATGAGAGAAAAAAAGGAAAGATATTTTTTGATTTTTGAATTTTTATGATGAGAGAGAAAAACAAGAAAAATGATGCAATGCATGAAATTTTTGAATGAAAACAATGAATGCATGTATGAATGATATGAATGTCAAGATGAACACCAAGAACACTTTGAATGTCAAGATGAACATCAAGAACATATTTTTGAAAAATTTTTGATGCAAAGAAAACATGTAAGACACCAAACTTAGAAATCTTTCATTTTTAGACTCTAAGAAACGAAAAATGCACATGTAAAACAAGAAAAGACACAAAACATGAAAACATCAAGATCAAACAAGAAGACTTACCAAGAACAACTTGAAGATTATGAAGAACACTTATGAATGCATGATATTTTCGAAAAATGCAAGATGCATATGCAATTGACACCAAACTTATGATATGACTCAAGACTCAAACAAGAAACACAAAATATTTTTTATTTTTATGATTTTCTAATTTTTTTTTGTATTTTTATTTTTATTTATTTATTTTTTTTCGAAAATTATTTAGAAAAAAGAAAAATAAGGATTCAAAATTTTTTAATATGAATTCCAGGAATCTTATGCTCTAAAGCTCCAATCAAAGGGTCAGGCATGGCTTAATAGCCAGCCAAGCTTTAGTATGTAACTCAGACATGACACGCCTGACATTCCTTACATTCAACAGCCAATTGGCTAAGAAAGATAAAGAAGCTCTTCTCTTGAGTATAAGAATTGAGACATGGCTTTACAGCCAGCCAGGCTTCAACATGCTTCATGAAACACTAGAATTCATTCTTAAAAATTTTGAAGCTATAGAATAATTTATTTTTG
This sequence comes from Arachis hypogaea, assembly GCF_003086295.3. Lineage (NCBI taxonomy): Eukaryota > Viridiplantae > Streptophyta > Magnoliopsida > Fabales > Fabaceae > Arachis > Arachis hypogaea. Next base: position 23,861,328 of record NC_092049.1, read on the forward strand.
AAAACATTTTTTTTTTGAAAAATTTTTGAAAACAAAACAAAAAGAAAATTACCTAATCTGAGCAACAAGATGAACCGTCAGTTGTCCAAACTCAAACAATCCCCGGCAACGGCGCCAAAAACTTGGTGCACGAAATTGTGATGTCCAGGCTCGAACAAATCCCTGGTAATGGCTCCAAAGCTTGGTGCTTTGATCTTAATTCATAATTGTCACAACTTCGATACAACTAACCAGCAAGTGCACTGGGTCGTCCAAGTAATACCTTACGTGAGTAAGGGTCGAATCCCACGGAGATTGTTGGTATGAAGCAAGCTATGGTCACCTTGCAGATCTCAGTCAGGCGGATTTAAACATGATACTTTATTAAATTAAAATAAACAATAAAAGGGATAGAGATACTTATGTAGATTCATTGGCAAGAATTTCAGATAAGCGAATGGAGATACTTTTCGTTCCTCTGAACCTCTGCTTTCCTGCTATCTTCATCCAATCAGTCTTACTCCTTTCCATGGCTGGCTTTATGTGATACATCACCACTGTCAATGGCTACTTTCGGTCATCTCACGGGAAAATGATCCAATGCCCTGTCACGGCACGACTAATCGTCTGGAGGCATCACCCTTGTCAATGGCTTCATCTTATTCTCTTAGTGAATAATATGCTCACGCACCCTATCACGACACGGCTATTCATCTGTCGGTTCTCGATCATGCCGGAATAGGATTTACTATCCTTTTACGTCTGTCACTAACGCCCTGCAATCGCGAGTTAGGAGCTCGTCACAGTCATTCAATCATTGAATCCTACTCAGAATACCACAGACAAGGTTTAGACCTTCCGGATTCTCTTGAATGCCGCCATCATTCTAGCTTACGGCACGAAGATTCTGGTTAGAGATCTAAGAGATACTCATTCTAGCTTAATTCATGTAGAACGGAAGTGTTTGTCAGGGACGCGTTCATAGGGGAGATGGTGATGAGCATCACACATAATCATCACCTTCATCATGTTCTTGGGTTCGAATGGATATCTTAGAAGCGAAATAAGAAGAATTGAATAGAAAATAGAAGTACTTTGCATTAATCTTTGAGGAACAGCAGAGCTCCACACCTTAATCTATGGAGTGTAGAAACTCTACCGTTGAAAATACATAAGTGAGAGGTCCAGGCATGGCCGAGTGGCCAGCCCCCATGGTCTGAGAACAATGCGTTCAAAGATGATCCTAAGATCCTAAGATGATCAAAAGATGCCTAATACAATAGTAAGAGGTCCTATTTATAATAAACTAGTCACTAGGGTTTACATGAGTAAGTAATTGATGAATAAATCCACTTCCGGGGCCCACTTGGTGTGTGTTTGGGCTGAGCTTAAGTGTTGCACGTGCAGAGGCCATTTGTGGAGTTGAACGCCAGTTTCTGTGCCAGTTTGGGCGTTCAACTCTGGTTTTGGATCCTAATCTGGCGCTGGACGCCAGATTTGGGCAGAAGGCTAGAGTTGAACGCCAGTTTACGTCGTCATTTCTTGGCCAAAGTATGGACTATTATATATTTCTGGAAAGCCCTGGATGTCTACTTTCCAACGCAATTGGAAGCGCGCCATTTCGAGTTCTGTAGCTCCAGAAAATCCACTTTGAGTGCAGGGAGGTCAGAATCCAACAGCATCAGCAGTCCTTTTTCAACCTCTGAATCTGATTTCTGCTCAAGTCCCTCAATTTCAGCCAGAAAATACCTGAAATCACAGAAAAACACACAAACTCATAGTAAAGTCCAGAAATATGAATTTAACATAAAAACTAATGAAAACATCCCTAAAAGTAACTAGATCCTACTAAAAACCTATTAAAAATTGTGTCAAAAAGCGTATAAATTATCCGCTCATCACAGACCCACCTGTGCCTCCAAATTTCTAATAGAGGACCTTGTTTTATTCATGAAACTTAGTGTGGTCTTGGATAGATCAGAGACTATGGTTGCCAGGCCAGAATGGCTCTGTTCAGAGTTCTCTGTCTATTGCTGAGATGATGATGGAAAAGGCTTGCTATTGCTAAACCTATTTCTTCTACCATTATTATTGAATCCTTGTTGAGGCTTCTGTTGGTCCTTCCATGAGAAATTTGGATGATTTCTCCATGAAGGATTATAGGTGTTTCCATAGGGTTCTCCCATGTAATTCACCTCTGCCATTGCAGGGTTCTCAGGATCATAAGCTTCTTCTTCAGAAGATGCTTCTTTAGTACTATTGGATGCAGCTTGCAATCCATTCAGACTATGAGAAATCATATTGACTTACTGAATCAATATTTTGTTCTGAGCCAATATGGCATTCAGAGTATCAATTTCAAGAACTCCCTTCTTCTGAGGCGTCCCATTATTCACAGGACTCCTCTCAGAGGTGTACATGAACTGGTTATTTGCAACCATTTCAATGAGTTCCTGAGATTCTGCAGGGGTTTTCAGATGAAGAGATCCTCCTGCAGAATGGTCCAATGACATTTTTGACAACTCAGACAGACCATCATAGAATATACATATGATGCTCCATTTTGGAAGCATGTCAGTAAGACACCTTTTGATGAATTGCTTATATCTTTCCCAAGCTTCATAGAGGGGCTCACCTTCCTTCTGTCTGAAGGTTTGGATTTCCACTTTAAGCTTGCTCATATTTTTGAGGTGGAAAGAATTTGGCCAGGAAAGCACTGACCAGCTTTTTCCAAGAGTTCAGGCTTTCCTTAGGTTGTGAATCCAACCATGTTCTAGCTCTGTCTCTTACAGCAAAAGGGAAAAGCATAAGCCTGTAGACCTCGGGATCAACTCCATTGGTTTTGACAGTGTCACAGATTTGCGAGAATTCAGCTAAGAACTGATGAAGATCTTCCAATGGAAGTTGATGAAACTTGCAATTCTGTTGCATTAGAGAAACTAATTGAGGCTTAAGCTCAAAGTTGTTTGCTCCAATGGCAGGAATTGAGATGCTTCTTCCATAGAAATTGGAAGTTGGTGTAGTGAAATCACCAAGCACCTTCCTTGCATTGTTGTTGTTGGGTTCGGCCATAGCTGTTTTCTCTGTTTCGAAAATTTCAGTTAGGTCGAGTATTGTGCTTTAGCTTCTCTTAGTTTCCTCTTAAGAGTCCTTTCAGGTTCAGGATCAGCTTCAACAAGAATGCCTTTATCCTTGTTCCTGCTCATATGAAAGAGAAGAGAACAAAGAAAATATGAAATCCTCTATGTCACAGTATAGAGATTCCTTTATGTGAGTAGAAGAAGAGAAGAATAGAAGAATGAGAAGAGAAAAATTCGAAGACAGAGAAGAAGAGGGGTTCGAATTATGAGTAGAAGGGAAGTGTTAGTAGATAAATAAATAAATAGAGAGAGATGAGAGGGAGGGTTTTCGAAAATAATTAAAAAGAGAAGGAAAATATTTTTGTTTTTATTAAAAAAATACTTATAATTCGAAAATTAAAAAGAGAAACAAAATAAAATTTGAAAACTAATTAAATTATTTAATTAAAAAGATTTTTGAGAAAGTGGTTAGTGATTTTCGAAAATCAGAGAGAGGAAAGTAGTTAGATAGTTTTTAAAAAAAGATAAGAATTTTAAAAATCAAACAAAAAGTCAAGTAGTTAATTGAAAAAGATTTGAAAATCAATTTTGAAAAGATAAGAAGTTAGAAAAGATTTTGAAATTAAGTTTTGAAAAAGATATGATTGAAATTTATTTTGAAAAAGATTTGAAAAAAAATTTAAAAAGATTTGATTTTTGAAATTAAAGTTGATTACTTGACTAACAAGAAACAAAAAGATATGATTCTAAAATTAAAGATTGAACCTTTCTTAATAGGGAATAATAACTTATAATTTTGAATCAATCACATTAATTGTTAGTAAAGATTTTGGAAAAATATGAGATAAAAATAAGAAAAAGATTTTGAAAATTAATTTTCAAAATTTTGAAAAAAAATGAAAAAAAATGAAAAAGATTTGATTTTTGAAAAGGTTTTGAAAAGATAGAATTTTTAAATTAAAAATTTAACTTGACTCATAAGAAACAACTAATTTTTTTTGACTCAGTCAACTCAAATATTCGAAATTTATGAGAAGAATAAGGGAAAGATAATTTTTTTTATTTTTGAATTTTCAATGAAGAAAGAGAAAAACAACAAAATGACTCAAAACATGAAAATTATGAATCAAAACAAGAAAAATATGCAAGAACACTTTGAATGTCAAGATGAACACCAAGAATACTTTGAATGTCAAGATGAACATCAAGAACATGTTTTTGAAAATTTTTAAGAAAAGAAACACATGCAAGACACCAAACTTAGAAATTTTTAATGTTTAGACACTAACAAATTGAAAATGCATATGAAAAACAAGAAAAGACACAAAACAAGAAAATGCAAAGATCAAATAAGGAAAATCATCAAGAACAACTTGAAGATTATGAAGAACACATGCATGAATTTTCGAAAATTTTAATGAAAATTAAAAATATGCAATTGACGCCAAACTTAAAATTTGACACTCTACTCAAAGATGAAACACAAATTTTTTTTGGTTTTTATGATTTTATAAAATTTTTTTCTATTTTTTTGAAAATTAATTGGAAAAAGAGAAAATAAGGAATTCAAAATATTTTAATGAGAATTCTAGGAATCATGCAATGTTAGCCTAAAACTCCGGTCCAGGAATTAGACATGGCTTACTACCCAGCCAAGTTTTCAGTGAAAGCTCCCGTCCAAAACACTAGACATGGCCAATGGCCAGCCAAGCTTTAGCATATCATTACATTCAACAGCAAGATTGATAGAAATCAGCAAGCTCTTGTGATGATAAGTTGAAACCTCGGTCCAAAAGATTAGACATGGCTTCACAGCAAGCCAGAGTTCAACAAATCATCATGAAACTCTAGAATTCATTCTTAAAAATTCTGAAGACATAGAATAATTTATTTTTCGAAAACTATATTATTAAAAAAATTTTTTTTTTGAATTTTTTTTCGAAAATAAAAAGCTTAAAAATAAAATAAAATTACCTAATCTGAGCAACAAGATGAACCGTTAGTTGTCCAAACTCAAACAATCCCCGGCAACAGCGCCAAAAACTTGGTACGCGAAATCGTGATTATTCATTCCCTGGCTATAGCGCCAAAAATGTGGTGTGGGAGAACGTGATCTCAAGACTTCTTCACAATTCTGTGTAACTGACCAGCAAGCGCACTACGTTGTCCAAGTAATAAACCATACGTGAGTAAGGGTCAATCCCACGAAGATTGTCAGCTGTAAGCAAGCTATGGTCATCTTGTAATTCTCAGTCAGGCAGATTCAAATGGTTATGAGGTTTTGATAATTAAAATATAAATAAAATATAAATAAAATATAAAATAAGATAGAAATACTTATGTAATTCATTGGTGGGATTTCAGATAAGCGTATGGAGATGCTTCTTGCTTCTGAATCTCTGCTTTGCTACTATCTTCATTCAATCATTCATACTCCTTTCCATGGTAAGCTGTATGTTGGGGGATCATCGTTGTCAATGGCTACCGTCCGTCCTCTTAGTGAAAATGGCCCAAATGCGCTGTCACTGCACGGCTAATCATCTGTCGATTCTCACTCATGTTGGAATAGGATCCATTGATCCTTTTGCATCTGTCACTATGCCCAACACTCACGAGTTTGAAGCATGCCACAGTCATCCCATCCCAGATCCTACTCAGAATACCACAGACAAGGTTTAGACTTTCCGGATCTCAAGAATGCTGCCAATTGATTCTAGATTATACCACGAAGACTCTGATCTCAAGGAATTGAAGGCTCTGCTATCAGGAGAGACAATCAAATGCATGGACTAGGAATCCAAGAGATATGCATTCAAGCTTGTTTTCATGTAGAACGGAAGTGTTTGTCAGGCACGCGTTCATAAGTGAAAATGGTGATGAGTGTCACTTGATCATCACATTCATCGTGTTCTTGTGTGCGAATGAATATCTTAGAATAAGAATAAGCTTGAGTTGAATAGAAAAATAATAGTACTTTGCATTAATTCATGAGGAATAGCAGAGCTTCACACCTTAATCTATGGGGTGTAGAAACTCCACCGTTGAAAATACATAAGTGATAATGGTCCAGGCATGGCCGAATGGCCAGCCCCCTAAACGTGATCAAGAGATCAAAAGTGATACAAAGATAGTTTCAAAAATGATCTAAAGATGTGAAATTAATCACTAAAAGTAGCTTTTATACTAAACTAGTCACTAGGGTTTACAGAAAATACGTAACTAAGTGCAGATAGTGCAGAAAATCCACTTCCAGGGCCCACTTGGTGTGTGCTTCGGCTGAGCATTGAAGCTTTCACGTGTAGAGACTCTTCTTGGAGTTAAACGCCAGCTTTGGTGCCAGTTTGGGCGTTTAACTCCAGCTTTTATGCCAGTTCTGAAGTTTAATGCCAGAATAGGGTAGAAAGTGGGCGTTCAAATGCCAGTTTGCGTTATCAAAACTCGGGCAAAGTATGGACTATTATATATTGCTTGAAAGCCCAGGATGTCTACTTTCCAACGCAATTAAGAGCATGCCAATTGGGATTTTGTAGCTCCAGAAAATCCATTTCGAGTTCAGGGAGGTCAGAATCCAACAGCATCTGCAGTCTTTTTTCAGCCTCTGAATCAGATTTTTGCTCAGGTCCCTCAATTTCAGCCAGAAAATACCTGAAATCATAGAAAAACACACAAACTCATAGTAAAGTCCAGAAATGTGAATTTTTCTTGAACACTAATAAAAATATACTAAAAAGTAGCTAGATCCTACTAAAAATTACCTAAAAATAATGCCAAAAAGCGTATAAATTATCCGCTCATCATCATCTCAAGTGGCTTCTATAGATATGTATTTTCAGGTTCAAATACCTCCACCACCTCATTCTTCATTGAAATTTTGCTTGACACAGGTTCCTCTTCTTCTTGCTCTTCCATTTCCTCCTCTTCATCTTCTTTACTCAGCAGTTCTAAGTTTCTCCTGATTTGCTCTAAGTGCCCATCCATCTTTTGAAGAAGAATTTCTTGTTCTCTCCAGGATTGTTCTTGCCTTTCTAACAATTCCTTGGACTTTTGAAGGGGATCATCAGATACTAGCTCAAAAGACGAAGGTTGAGAGGAATTTTGTGGATATGGGTGTGTTGTGGTGAGGTTATTTTGAGTGGTATAGAATGAATCTTGTGAGTTGTGGAATGGATTTTGTGAATGTTGAAATGAGTCTTCTGTGTAGTGAAATAAATCTTGTGGTTGGTGAGATGATTTATATGGATCTTGAGAGAGGCTTTGTGTTGAGGCAAAATCACGTGATGAAGAATTTTCAAGTGGAAAACTGGGAGGTGAGGTTGGACAATTTAGCATGAAGGAATTGAAGGTTTGCTCAAGTGATGATGGCTTTTGATTAATGGAGTATGACACATTGGGTGCTCTCTGATTTTGATCCTCCCAAGCACAACTTGAGGAATTGTTGAATTCATCACAGTATGGATCATCTTGTGTCATTGGGGGACAATCTTGCATGAACTTATTGAAAGCACACTCCAGTGATGATGTTTCTTGATGAGGGGAGTATGGATCATCAAGATCCCTTTGATTTTGACCCTCCCAGTCACAATATGAGTGGTCGTTATAGTAGTACGAGTCATCTTGTGGCTCTGGGAGGTGTTCATACTCTTTCATTCCTTGATGATACTCCCAGCCACCATTAGAATAATGACTTGAATCATTTTGTGGTGGTGTAAAATATCCCATATAATTCTCTTGCTCATCTTGTGGTTCTGAAGCATATCTCCATGGATTGGAGTGCTCAGGATCTGTAATTTCTTGGTGATATTCCCAGCCACCATTAGAAATTGGTGATGGTGGGTAATATCCCATAAAAATTGTTTGATCCCAAGATGAGTTGAGCTCCATTTGAATTTTGTAAAACACATCACAAATAAAAATTGAAAATTCATGTCACAGAGAAGAATTTCTTAGTGAGGTAATAACTCAAACACCTTGCTATCAACTTAAAACAGAAAACAAAAACAAAGAAAATTCTTAATCTAGACTTCTCACCCACTTAATCATTGTCGATCTATATCAATTCCCGGCAACGGCGCCAAAAACTTGATGAGGGAAAAACGATTCCACACAAACTCACCCACCGGCAAGTGTACCGGGTGGCATCAAGTAGTAATAACTCACAAGAGTGAGGTCGATCCCACAGGGATTAATGGATCAAGCAACTTTAGTGAGGTGATTAGTTTAGTCAAGCTAACAGTGTTGAATTGAGTGAAATTGAACTAGCAGAAGGTAAATTGCAGTGAATTAAAAGTGCAGAAGAAGTAAATTGCAGAAACTTAAAGTGCAAGAAAGTAAAAGAGCTGAAACTTAAATTGCAAGAAAGGTAAATGATTGAAGCTTAAAGTGCAAGGAATTTAAATTGCTAAAACTAAATTGCAAGGGAACTTAAATTGCATGAAGAATAAAGGGATTTGGGTGCTGGAAATTAAAGCAGAACAGAGAAATGTGAAGTGCAGTAAACTAAAGAGCTCTCAGATTAGGAAATTCAGAAACAGATCAATTCAGTACCAAAACAGAAATGTAGAAGTACAGAAGAATCAAAACAACAAGAAGACTTAGATCAATTCTGAAATCCTAAAGAGAAATTAACAATTTCAATGAAATAGCAAAAATAGAAAGAAAGCCAAGAGCTCAATTGCTCTCTCGATCAAAACAGAAAAGAAATTACAGAGGAAAGAAAATGAAACAGAAAAGAAAAGAAAACCTAGATCTGATTTCCAATTCTCAAATTCAAAAAAGAAAATTAAAAGAGAGCTCTCTATTCTACTCCTACTCCTACTGCTCTCTATTAGAGCTAGCCTTTCCTTCAATGAAATGAAACTAATGCCTTTATATAGGCTTTACAAAATGAAAAATGAAATTGAAATTAAAAATAAATTACAATTTAAATGAAATTCCTAATCTAACTGTTTCTTGTGCCTTTGAGTGATGTCAATGGGCTTTGTTGGTTCGGCCTTGAATGAAAATGGGTTGGAGGTGCATTCTCTAGTGGAGCGTTCGGTTAGGAAAGTGAACGCGCCGTTCACTTTGCTTGGTGCTTCCTCACATGCCAAGTTTTCTTCTAGCGTTCCCTTTCTGAACGCTGCGTTCCTTTTCTGAACGCTGGCTTCTCATGGGCACTCCCTTTGGTTGAGCGTTCCGTTCCTTTGCAGCGCTCCCTTGGTCGAGCGCTTCTCTTAGCGCTCCCTTGGTTGAGCGCTACGTTCCCTTTTTTGAACGCCCTTAGTGCATGGCGCTCACTTTGCTAACGAGCGCTACTCCAAATGTTGGCTTTTGAGCATGGTTTTGGGCCTTAAAGATGCCTATCACTTGTGCTTCAATTTCATGCCAAATATAGATTGTTATATATCGTTCGAAAGCTCTGAATGTCAGCTTTCCAATGCAACTAGAAGCGCATCAATTGGACATCTGTAGCTCAAGTTATGGTCCTTTGAAAAAGGCATGGTTGCGCTGTTTGGAGGCCGCTGGCGCTCTTTTAGTGAGCGCTACGTTCACTTAGTGAACGCTGGCTGTTTGGAGGCAAAGTTAGCGCCAGCTTCTGAAGTCCAAAGTTAATGTTCACCCCATACTATTATATATCTTTGGAAAGCTCAGGATGTCTACTTTCCAATGCATTTAAGAGCGCATCATTTAAAGCTCTACAGCTCAAGTTATCCTCCTTGGAAAGTGAAGAGGTCAGCTGGCCTTACTGCAGGGTGATACTATGTTCATCTTTGTACTTTCAGGGTAAGTTTTCTCCCTCGGATTTATTGTCCACCATGCAGTGCCATATATTCTTGGAAAGCTTTAGATTTCTACTTTCCAATGCCACTAAAATTACCTCATTTGGAGTTTTGTAGCTCGAGTTATTCTTGTTGGAGTGTGAAGAGGTCAGGGTTGCAAATCCTCTTTGCTTCTCTTTGAGTTTGTTTCCAACTCTTTTGTCACCTTGGGAGTGTGATTCTTCTTTTAGTGCTTTTATTGCTTCTTTTTTTACTTATTTCCTACAAAGTTTATAAAATCAAAAGATCAAAGAAATATACCATTTAAGCACAAAAGCATTCAATATTTAAGCACTAATCATCAATTTCTAGTATGAAAAAGCATAGAAAAACATGACATGATGACATGTCATCATTGCTCCTACTTCTTTGGCAAGTTTTAGTCCTGCGATCAGGGCTTCATACTCGGCCTAGTTGTTAGAAGCGGGAAACTGAAATTTCAAAGAAACTTGTATTTGAGTTCCTTCTTTACTGACTAGTATTATGCCTGCTCCACTTCCGACCTTATTGGAAGACCCATCTACATAGAGTTCCCAGGTATTGGAGGTCTCAACCTGATCAACTGTATACTCTGTGACAAAGTCGGTGAGGCATTAAGCTTTGATGGATGTCAGAGTTTCGTATTTCATGTCAAACTCGGATAGCCCTTTGTCCCATTGGACCATCCGACCTGCTATATCAGTCTTTTAGAGTATCTGCTTCATGGGTTGATTTGTTCGGACCATTATGGCGTGTACCTAGAAATACGGTCAGACTCTCCTAGATGCCACGATTAAGATGTATGCAAAATTTTCTATTTTTTGATACCTTAACTCTGGCCCTTGTAAGACTTTGCTAGTGAAATAGATAGTGTGCTGTCCAACCTCATCTTCTCGTATCAGTGTTGATGCTACTGCCTTTTCCGCAATAGCTAGGTACAACACCAACTCCTCTCCGGTTTGTGGCCGGGTAAGGATGGGTGGTTCACTTAAGAATTTCTTGAATTCTTGAAAGGCCTCTTCGCATTTGAAGGTTAACTTAAATTGGCATCCTTTTCTAAGTAGCAAAAAAAGTGGTAAGGATCTTAAGGCTAATTCTGCCAAAAATTTGGACAAGGCTGCAAGTTGGTCATTTAGCTATTGGACTTCTTTTAAACAAGTCGGACTCTAAAATTGCTCTACACTAGTCAGGGTAAGCCTCAATTCCCCTTTGCGTGAGCCTAAAACACAGGAATTTTCTTGCTTCTACTGCAAAGGTGCATTTGGTGGGATTTAGTCGCATCCCATGCCTCCGTATGGTGTCGAAGACTTGCGAGAGGTCGGACAGAAGACTAACCTCATCCTTGGTCTTTACTAACATGTCGTTCACGTATACCTCCATTAGGTTTCCGAGGTGATGTGCAAACATCTTGTTCATCAACCTTTGATATGTGGCCCCCGCATTTTTTAATCCAAAAGGCATGACCACGTAGCAGTAGTTTACTTTGGACATGACGAACGACGTCTTCTCCTTGTCTGATTTATACATTGGGATTTGATTGTATCCCAAGTAGGCATCCATGAATGATAAGTACTAGTATCCTGAAGAAGAATCCACCAAAGCGTCAATGTTGGGCAGGGGATATGGGTCCCTTGGACAAGCTTTGTTTAGGTCGGTGTAGTCGACGCACATCCTCCATTTTCCATTCCTCTTCTTTACCAGTACCACATTTGCTAACCATGTCCGATATGTGACCTCCCTGACGAATCCGACTTCAAGTAGAGCTTGAACTTGTTCTTCGACCACTTGAGCTCGCTCTGGTTCGAGCTTACGATGCCTTTGTTGGACAGGTCGGGATCAGGGATAGACCACCAGCTTATGCATCATGAACTCGGGGTCTATTTCGGGCATATCAGAGGTATTCCAAGAGAAAATGTTGGAATTTTCTTGTAGGAGTTTTACGAGCTTCTTCTTCAGATTTGCTCTCATATTGACTCCTATGTTGGTATTTTTTCCGACTTCTTCCCTGATTTGGACTTCTTATGTGTTCCCCTCAGGTTGTGGCAATAGCTCTTTTATTCCTTGGACTCTTCAGAGCCCAATGGCATTGACTTCTTTACCTTTACCTCGCAGGTTCAAGCTTTCGTTATTTTCTAGCCAGTTTTTGATCTCCTTTGATGGTAGCAATTCCTTCCTGTGTGGAAAATTTCATGCAGAGGTGAGGAGTTAAAATAATAGCTCCTAACCGATTCAACGTTGACCTACCAATTAAGGCATTGTAGGCTGATGCTACATCCACAATAATGTAATCAATGCTTAGGGTTTTTAACTTCAATCCCTTTCCAAAAGTAGTGTATAAGGAAGTGAACCCTAGTGGCTTAATCGGTGTGTCTCTCAATCCAAAAAGAGTATCAGGGTAGGACTTCAACTCTTTTTCTTCCAACCCTAGTTTGTCGAATGCGAGTTTGAACAGTATATTGGCTGAGCTTCCTTGGTCCACCAAAGTTCTATGTAAATTTACATTAGCAAATATCATAGTGATTACTATGGGATCATCATGCCCTGGTGCAATTCCCTGCACATCCTCTTTTGTAAAAGAGATGGTAGGGAGATCAGGAGTCTTTTCTCTAATGTGGTAGAATTCTTTCAAGTATCTCTTTCGAGACGACTTGGTCACTCCTCCACCAGCAAAGCCTCCTACTATCATGTGAACGTGTCGTTCTGGCATTTGAGGGGGCTGACCTCTTTGGCTGACTTCTTCATCGTCCCTCTTCCTCTTTCCTTGATTGTCTGACCTTTCCATGAGATATCTATCCAACTGACCTTCCCTGGCCAGCTTTTCTATCATATTTTTTTTGGTAATAACAATCATTTGTAGAATGTCCATACAGTTTATGGTACTCACAGTACTCATTGCAGCTTCCCCTTTTAATTTTTGATTGGTCACGGAGGGGGAAGTTTTCCAATGTGATAGATTTCCCTGTAGACATCAATGAGAGAAACTCGTAGAGGGGTATAATTGTGATACCTCCTAGGTTTCTCCGAGATGTACTCTTCCTTTTTCTTGGGGCTCTTTTTCCTTTTTCTGTGCTTGGTGAGAATTCCTCGGTTGCCAGATTGGTTTTTGTAGCCTGGCATTCTCTTCCGTATTGATGTACTTTTCAGCTTGTTCTTATACATCACTCAAGGAAGTGGGGTGTCTCTTTGAAATGGATTGGGAAAAGGGGCCTTCTCGGAGACCGTTGACTAATCCCATTATTATTGCCTCAATGGGTAAGTCCTGAATCTCCATTCATGCCTTGTTGAATCTCTCCATTAAGTCGCTGACCTCTTGTTTGACGCTGAGCAGGCTGGGTGCATGCATGACCTTGTCCTTCTAAATTAAAAACCGCGTAAGAAATTTATGCGCGAGGTCATCGAAGCTAGTAACAGACCTAGGGGGCAGGCTGTCAAACCATTTCATGGCCGACTTTGTTAAAGTTGTTGGGAAGGCTTTGCAGTGAGTAGCGTCTGAGGCATCGGCTAAATACATCTGACTTTTAAGATTGTTGAGGTGGTGCCTTGGGTCGGTCCTCCCAGCATACAAATGCATGTTAGGACTATTGAAGTTTCTAGAAACTCTGGCCCTCATGATATTTTCGGTGAAAATATCTTCACCTCCCAACGGGGTATCTTTCCGAGTTGTGCGTGAATTCCTCCCTCGAATGTCGAATTCCAGCTTCAAGAGCTTGTCCTCCAGCTCTCTTCGTTGCTTGATTTATCTATTCATATTTCTCTCTGCCTCCCGTTGTCATTCCAATTCTTGATCTAGTTGTTCAAGTCGGCCATGGTGTCCGTGCAATAGCCCCATGAAGTAAGTGGAGTGGGGTTGTTCTTCTCCTTGCCAGTGCCGAACCTCGAAAGGGGTCCTTCTATGATGATGTGCACTTGAGGTTCCTTCTCCGCATGGCTCCTTCGTCGCTGGGGAAGGCACCACGAGAGCTTGGTCATTATTGACAGTGTCTTAGTACTTGGGATTTGATTCAGATGCGGTATGTCTGTCTTTGAACTGATCATCCGCCATTGGGTGTCAACTTCCAGGTCCCCGGTAATGGCGCCAATGTTCTGAGGGTTACCTGAAACTAGATTGTCTTTGGGCTCGTAAGTGAGGCCTAAATATTTAATGGATTAGGTTCTGACTTAATCCACATTTGGTAGCCGTCGTCCGAGTTGTCAATGAGAGCGTGGGGGGAGGGGGTGGTACTTGCAAAACACTCCGATGCTTAAGTTAGCGGATAAGCCAATAACTACTATTGGAGTAGTTCCACTACTGGTGGTGGATAACCATCCTTTTATCTTAGTATTGTTGAGATCTCTCTTCCAGAAGTGGATGAGAGATATTAGAGAAGGTTATGACTCCTTCAGGGGGAGTTGTCATCTATAACATTCTTGCCCGAGCTCATAAGAGGTCGGGTATACAGTGGATGTGTAAGAACCGCGACTAATTAACCGCTTAATTAATTAAATTGCCTAAATTAGGTTCCGAAAATTTAGAATGAGATTTAAATATGATTTTTGGACTCAGTAGATTTTTCTGAGTTAGCTGAACCCGTGGAATCAGTTTAAGTCTGTCCGGTACTGTGCGAAAATAATTAAAAACAGTATAAAACCTTAGGAAAATATTTAGAGTTGAAAACCGGGCGTTAATTTTAAAGGTTTGGCCCGAAATTGGGCCAAACGGGCTAAAAATGTTAACGGGTTGGACCGGGCCCAAGTTGGGCCCAAACCCAACATATATAAGTTCATTAAAGGAACTCATTCAGCACACAACATACACAAACACAACATAACCCAGTTGAGAAGAGAAGAGGGAAGAGGGTTTCCATAACACTATTCATCATCATCTTCCCAAGCTCATAACTTGAGCTACGGAGCTCCGATCTCCGTACCGTTTGTGGCCACGTGATCACCACGAAGAGCTCTATAAGACCCACCTAAAAAACTGATAAGGAGATCACGAAGTGTTTCTCAGCCTTTCCTTCAAAAATTCGAAAATATAGTGTTTGGGGTTTTTGAGATTTTGGTGCTTTGATGTGTTTAGGATTAATCTAGCTTGAGAAATCTATTGCGTTTTGCTTTCAAAACTTTTGGGCAAGGTAAGAGTGTCTTAAACCCTTGTGAATTTTGAGTGTGATGAACCCTAGGTTGATTGGTTATGAATTATGTGTATTTATAGCTTGAAGTTGTGATTATTGGCATTTACTTGGAGCTTTGGAGTTGAATTGGTGGCTTGGTTATGCTTGAAAGCTTGATTTCACTCATATTGGGTTTTAGTGCATATTGAGAATCGGCCAAGGTATGGTTTCAGTTTCCTCTATGTAATATATAATATTCCTGGACACTTAGGCTAGTGACCCATAGGATAGTTGTGGATTGAATTGATTGTTGGATTTGATGATGCATGTTGATGGTGTTCACTTGATAATGTGTGAGGATATGAATGCTTGTGTTGGTTTTGATATGTTGAAATGAGAATTATGATGATGCATGATAATTGAAACTTGTGAGTAGTGAGAATTGGTGTAAGTGTGTAATATTGAATGTTGATATGCAACATATGAAATTGTGGGGTAATAGAGGTGGAATTGATGGATATAGGGTTAGAATGGTTGAAATATGATGGAAAGGTAAAGTATAATGCTTGGTAATGTTGTATGATGAGATGGAATAGGCTTGATTTGGTTTGAATTATGAATCTTTAGGAAATGGAGAATTTGTAAACTTTTGTAAAAAAGAAATTTTGATGAACTTCAACGGATCATATCTTGAGCTACCATTTTTGAAATATAATGCATTTTATATCAAATGAAAGATAATTTAACAAGCTTTAAAATGGTTTAAATTTTGTAGAAATCTGAATTTTCTAGAAAAAGATATGATCATTGAAAATTTGGTGTCAAAATCTGAATTCTGCAATGTTGTAGAATTTTGTGATTTCTGGTTTGTGTGCTCATGCACAGCCTTGTGCACACGCACATCCTGTGTATTTTTGAAATTGTGCACTCGCACAGTCTTGTGCACACACACACACACACATAGGGTAAGGCTTGCTGTTGAGAGCGCTAGCATGCCTTGTGCGCACGCACACGTTGGAAGGTGCACTCTGTTGGGGGCGTTCGCACGCATTGTGCAGATGAACAGAGTTGAAATTTTTACTCCCTGTGCGTACGCACACCACTATGTGTATGCACACATCTTGAAAATCCTCTTGGGCGTGCGCACGCACACCCCTGTGCGTATGCACACTACCCTGTTTTTCAATAAAAACCTTGTTTTCTACTGTTTCACCTTCCGGACAAGCTTGTAAACTTTCGTGACACTTATATAAGACTCTTTGATTATTTTCGGGTATCAAAACATAGAAAAGGTCCTAGAGATTTAATTTGGTATTACCTTGAAAAGTTAGAGAACAGAGGCTTAGGTTTCTGGTGTACTGAGGATGGGTTTGGTTGAGAGAGAAGGAAGAGTAGAAGGAAGAGAAGTGTATTGATGATTACTGACAATGAATTGAGAAACTAATGAACTAATGAGTTCGGAATGAAAATTATGAATTGACAGTGGTTGATATGAGTCGAGGACTCGAAATTGCAATGATGAATCATTGATATACTGAAATAATTAATTTTTGAAAAACCACTGATGTAACATTTTTTAAGTTGAGATTATTGAGACGCTATGCGCCTGGCAGGGACGGTGGTTGGATCCCGCCAGTCAAGGTAGCGGCAGCGGCGGCGTAAGGGCGGTGGTTCTTCCTGCTTA